>NW_011494829.1:1227320-1271839 GCF_000754665.1 Bison bison bison
AAGGCTTTGGCATAGTCAATAAAGCAGAAATAGATGCTTTTCTGGAATTCTCTTGCTTTTTCTATGATCTAGCGGATGTTGGCAATTTGATCTGTGGTTCTTCTGCCTTTTGTAAAACCAGCTTGAACATCAGGAAGTTCACGGTTCACATATTGCTGAAGCCTGGCTTGGAGAATTTTGAGCATTACTTTACTAGCGTGTGAGATGAGTGCAATTGTGCGGTAGTTTGAGCATTCTTTGGCATTGCCTTTCTTTGGGGTTGGAATGAAAATTGACCTTTTCCAGTCCTGTGGCCACTGCTGAGTTTTCCAAATTTGCTGGCATATTGAATGCAGCACTTTCACAGCATCATCTTTCAGGATTTGGAATAGTTCAACTGGAAATCCATCACCTCCACTAGCCTTGTTTGTAGTGATGCTTTCTAAGGCCCATTTGACTTCACATTCCAGGATGTCTGGCTCTAGGTCAGTGATCACACCATGGTGATTATCTGGGTCGTGAAGATCTTTTTTGTACAGTTCTTCTGTGTATTCTTGCCATCTCTTCTTAATATCTTCTGCTTCTGTTAGGTGCATAACATTTCTGTCCTTTATCGAACCCATCTTTGCATGAAATGTTCCTTTGGTATCTCTGATTTTCTTGAAGAGATCCCTAGTCTTTCCCATTCTGTTGTTTTCCTCTATTTCTTTGCATTTATCACTGAAGAAGGCTTTCTTATCTCTTCTTGCTATTCTTTGGAACTCTGCATTCAGATGCTTAAATCTTTCCTTTTCTCCTTTGCTTTTCACTTCTCTTCTTTTCACAGCTATTTGTAAGGCCTCCCCAGACAGCCATTTTGCTTTTTTGCATTTCTTTTCCATGGGGATGGTCTTGATCCCTGTCTCCTGTACAATGTCACGAACCTCATTCCATAGTTCATCAGGCACTCTATCTATCAGATCTAGGCCCTTAAATCTATTTCTCACTTCCACTGTATAATCATAAGGGATTTGATTTAGGTCATACCTGAATGGTGTAGTGGTTTTCCATACTTTCTTCAATTTAAGTCTGAATTTAGCAATAAGGAGTTCATGGTCTGAGCCACAGTCAGCTCCTGATCTTGTTTTTGCTGACTGTATAGAGCTTCTCCATCTTTGGCTGCAAAGAATATAATCAATCTGATTTTGGTGTTGACCATCTGGTGATGTCCATGTGTAGAGTCTTCTCTTGTGTTGTTGGAAGAGGGTGTTTGTTATGACCAGTACATTTTCTTGGCAAAACTCTATTAGTCTTTGCCCTGCTTCATTCAGTATTCCATGGCCAAATTTGCCTGTTACTCCAGTTGTTTCTTGACTTCCTACTTTTGCATTCCAGTCCCCTATAATGAAAAGGACATCTTTTTTGGGCATTAGTTCTAAAAGTTCTAATAAACCTTAGTACTTTTCTAATTCTTTTTATGACAGGTTTTAAGTTGGTTATTAGCATTTTTTTTCTAAGCTAGAAATAGTGGCACAGAGACAATGTAAATTTTGATGGAGTGAATGCAATTATGATAAAGGGTGAGAGAGGTCCAGAACATAGTCTTTTTTGAGAGAAATGGGCAGAATTAGAGTGTTACAACCAATGCATCATAAGACTTGAAGCCAATGAGTTCCAGTAATCAAATGAAAGGGAATCAGAAGGAAAATTTGAAGGACAAAATTAATCTTGGAGAAAATTGTGAAAGATTGCATATAGGCAAGCATGTAAGCCATAGTCAAATCTTAAATGTTCAGAAAAATAATATACTTTATTTATAGTTCTATATGGAAGTTTAACTTAGTTCATGAACTCTTATTCCAGATAATTTAATCCAGCAATATCACTGTGTCTCCTCATTCCAACTCTGAAACAACAAATAATGTAAGCATTCTATCAGGGATTATAAATCTATTTGTTTGTCACAAATATTTAGTTCAGTCGGGACTTTTTTCCCCCTCTTCTCCTATTCCTAACTCTGGGAATTACTTAATTTCCTAGGATCTTATGTTTCATTCTTCCCTGATCTGGCTGGTATCTACGAGGCACTAGTCCCTATTCCTTTTCAAGAATACTAGGGGTCTGGGCAATGGCACCCCACTCCAGTACTCTTGCCTGGAAAATCCCATGGACAGAGGAGCCTGGTAGGCTGCAGTCCATGGGGTCGCTAAGAGTCGGACACGACTGAGTGACTTCACTTTCACTTTTCACTTTCATGCATTGGAGAAGGAAATGGCAACCCATTCCAGTGTTCTTGCCTGGAGAATCCCAGGGACAGGAGAGCCTGGTGGGCTGCCATCTATGGGGTCGCACAGAGTTGGACACAACTTAGCAGCAGCATCAGGGGTCTGCTAATTTCACCTTGGCCTCCAGGGCTTGACAGCCCCTTCACTGAACCATGGTGCATGTGGAAAAGTGCAGCCAATTTTCAGCTAAAAATTTTAGGTTGGAAGTGTAAATGTGTAGCTTGGAATTCTTTGAGTCATCATCTCCCATCAGGTTTTCTCTGAAGCCACAGGAGACAGACTAAGGAGCTTATCTCACATTTTATCTTTTTTTACATTTATTTCGCTGTGCATTTCCATTTACTGTATCTCTGCATTGTGAAAACTTATGTACTCTTAGCAACTTCCAGATCTGCAATACTATAGTATTAACATAGTCATCATGCTACACATCAGATCCTCAGAACGTATTCTTCTTAAAACTGAAAGTTTGAACTTTTTGACCTACATCTTTTTCTCCCTCCAAACAGCCTGTGGAAACCACCATTCTATTCTGTATCTATGAAACTGGCTTTATATATATATATATATACTCCACAGATAAGTAATACCAAACAGAATCCATCTTAATCTAGATTACTGTGGACAATTTTACATCACCAAACTAGATAACATAGAAGAAATGAATAGATTCCTAGAGGCATGCAATTTATTAAGACTGAATCATGAATAGGAAATCTGAACAAAGCAGCAATGAGCAAGAAGATTGAATCAGGTATCAAAATACTCCCAAGAGATGAAATTACAGGACCAGAATAATGACTTTACCAGTGAATTTACAAACACCAAAGAAGAATTAATACCAATTATTTTCACATTTTCTCCTGATCTCTGGGTTTCACCTGTTATTATTACTTTGCTGGAGTTAGTCCACTTTGGCATGGTATATATTGTTAAAACTGTCTTTCCTCTGATTTCCAGATTGTGTGAGAGAGACCTTAACTACACTGTTTTCAGATTTCCAAGACTATGCTTTCCTCTTTGGTTTCATAATTTTGCTGAGATCTCCCTGTTTTTTATCAGCTTTCCATTTGAAACCTAGATTACTCTCCTATCTAAATCTTTCAAGGATGCAAGATAAAGAGAATTCTAGAGCAAATTTTTTTTATGCAAAATATTCTAGGTCATAAGACTTATTGATACTTTCCAAAGCATTTACTGCCATTTCAAGAATCCCTCTGAGGTGTTTTGAGTCAGAGAGATGAGGTCAGCAGAACAGTAGTGATGCAAACATTCACTCTGCACCTTGTAATTCTAGGAGTGGTTGCCTGCCAAAACTATCTCATTTTCATCCTTCCCTCCATACCTCTCACCTAAGAAAATGAATTCCATATATTTGCCCTCCAGTTTCTTTGAGGATTAAGCCTGCAGAGGACTGTGGATCAAAAGATGCTAACACATGCAAATTCACTCAAAGAGTGTTATCTTAAGGTTTTACCACATTTGCTGAGAATTTCAATGGATTCTGTGATGTGTAGAAGAGCTGTGAAACTAGGTGTGTAATGCAAACTATAGGTTAGCACCGTAAATTTTATATCTTAAACTATAATATTTGACTTCAGAAAAGGGAAGCACAAGAAGCTCATGACTTCAGTAGTTTTACAGATGAGGGCAGTAAAGAATCTGCCCAATATGCAAGAGACATG
This sequence comes from Bison bison bison, assembly GCF_000754665.1. NCBI lineage: Eukaryota > Metazoa > Chordata > Mammalia > Artiodactyla > Bovidae > Bison > Bison bison. The sequence continues at coordinate 1,231,249 of NW_011494829.1, forward strand.
GATTCCACCCCTAGGTCAGGATGATTCCCTGGGGAAGGAATGGCAACCCAAGCCTGTATTCTTGCCTGGAGTATACTTGTCTTCCTACCTCAACAGGTGGCTTTGGTATTCTGTAAATTGTTTAAATTATTTCAGTCAGAGACAATTGCCTAGTTTTAATTAAAAATATAGGTTCTGCTTTGGTTTTCATTACAGAACTCAACATGATAATGTCTAAGTAATTTATGTTCAGTTCAGTCACTCAGTCATGTCCTACTCTTTGCGAACCACAGCACGCCAGGCCTCCCTGTCCATCACCAACTCCCAGAGTCCACCCAAACCCATGTCCATTGAGTTGGTGATGCCATCCAACCATCTCATCCTCTGTCATCCCCTTCTCCTCCTGCCCTCAATCTTTCCCAGCATGAGGGTCTTTTCAAATGAGTCAGCTCTTTGCATCATCTGGCCAAAGGATTGGAGTTTCAGCTTCAACATCAGTCCTTCCAATGAACACCCAAGACTAATCTCCTTTATAATGGACTGGTTGGATCTCCTTGCAGTCCAAGGGACTCTCAAGAGTCTCCTCCAACACCACAGTTCAAAAGCATCAATTCTTTGGCGCTCAGCTTTCTTTATCGTCCAGCTCTCACATCCGTACATGACTACTGGAAAAACCATAGCCTTGACTAGACGGACCTTTGTTGGCAAAGTAATGTCTCTGCTTTTTAATATGCTGTCTAGGTTGGTCATAGTTATGAAGGGACAATTTATTATTCTGATAATAAAATAAGCTGAACATTAAAATATTTTACTCTTATCATCTTTGTCCACTCAAGTCTTATTTCAGGTGGTAGGTAGGAATGATTTCTTCAGGCAAATTCACTCTCAAAGTCCCAGGATGAGAGTCAGTTTGAAGCTTATTGCAAAAGTCTTTAAAAGGAAAGGGCCTTTTCATTCCTAAAAATGCTTGTTATCAGCCAAGAGAACATATTTTTAAAATATAAATTAATGCCCTAAAATATTTTTAGGTCTAGACCCAACTTTACAAAAATAAATAAATATAATAACAATCCATATTCAACACGAGTCTGTCACAATCATATAATATATATGTTTAAAAAGTAACATCTATAAATAGAAATATTTATAAAATAAAAATATCTATAAAGAAATTTAAACTAGTATGTCCATCATTACATAAGGACACTGCCTATAAAAGCTTTATAAAACTGGAAAATATAAATGTGAAAATAATATAGTTCAATACAGTCAGGACAGATTTTATTTTATTTTTTATTTTTTCCCAGAAACCTTGTTTGTTACTGAACTTTGAACTATTATTACTATGGGGACATTTCTATCTTAATATTGATTCCCTAAAGTATATTTTTCATTACTTCAACAAAATGCATTGTTTTCATAAATATAATTCAAATTGATTGAAATTTTATTTCTAATACTGTATACAAATTCTAGCTCCAAAGACAGGTCGATGTCTATCATTAAAGGATATCCATAGAGCATCTGGCAAACCCTTTAGTCATTATATATGTCTATGGTGGAGTGAAGAATGAATAGAGTGGTTTTTCACATTGTACATGAAAGAATGCCAAAAATCAAGAAATAACACTTCCATATATGTTCATCAATATATAATATTTATTTTTATCTTTCTGATTTACTTCACTCTGTGTAACAGACTATGGGTTCATTTACCTCAGTTCAACTGACTCATATTTGTTCCTTTTATGACTGAGCAATATTTCATTGTATATATGTATCACCACTTCTTTATCCATTCATCTGTTGATGGACATATAGAGCCCAGACTGTTGTTCTGGAACAACCTACAGGAGTGGGATGGGGAGTGGGATAAGAGGGAGGCTAAAGAGGAGGGTATATATAGGGTATATATATATGAGGAGGGGATATATAAGGTATTTATATGTTTATATATATATATATATACATACACTTATGCCTGATATTTGTATGCAGGTCAGGAAGCAACAGTTAGAATTGGACATGGAACAACAGACTGGTTCCAAATAGGAAAAGGAGTTCGTCAAGGCTGTATATTGTCACCCTGTTTATTTAACTTATATGCAGAGTACATCATGAGAAACGCTGGACTGGAAGAAACACAAGATGGAATCAAGGTTGCCCGGAGAAATATCAATAACCTCAGATATGCAGATGACACCACCCTTATGGAAGAAAGTGAAGAGGAACTAAAAGCCTCTTGATGAAAGTGAAAGTGGAGAGTGAAAAAGTTGGCTTAAAGCTCAACATTCAGAAAATGAAAATCATGGTATCTGGTCCCATCACTTCATGGGAAATAGATGGAGAAACAGTGGAAACAGTGTCAGACTTTTTTTTTTTCTGGGCTCCAAAATCACTGCAGATGGTGACTGCAGCCATGAAATTAAAAGACGCTTACTCCTTGGAAGGAAAGTTATGACCAACCTAGATAGCATATTCAAAAGCAGACATTACTTTGCCAACAAAGGTCTGCCTAGCCTAAGCTATGGTTTTTTCCAATAGTCATGTATGGATGTGAGAGTTGGACTGTGAAGAAGGCTGAGCACCGAAGAATTGATGCTTTTGAACTGTGGTGTTGGAGAAGACTCTTGCGAGTCCCTTGGACTGCAAGGAGATCCAACCAGCCCATTCTGAAGGAGATCAGCCCTGGGATTTCTTTGGAAGGAATGATGCTAAAGCTGAAACTCCAGTCCTTTGGCCACCTCATGCGAAGAGTTGACTCATTGGAAAAGACTCTGATGCTGGGAGGGATTGGAGGCAAAAGGAGAAGGGGACGACAGAGGATGAGATGGCTGGATGGCATCACTGACTCGATGCAAGTGAGTCTGCGTGAACTCCAGGAGTTGGTGATGGACAGGGAGGCCTGGCGTGCTGTGATTCATAGGGTCGGAAAGAGTCAGACAGGACTGAGCGACTGATCTGATCTGATCTGATGTCTGATATGCATTGCTGCATGGCAGAAACCATCACAACAGTTTAAAGCAGTTATCCTCCAATCCTGGGCTTCCCAGGTGGTGCTAGTGGTAAAGAACCTGCCTGCCAATGCAAGAGATATAAAAGAAAAGGGTTTGATCCCTGAATCAGGCAGATCCCCTGGAGAAGGGAATGGCAACCCACTCCAATAGTCTTTCCTGGAGAATCCTGTGGACAGAATAGCCTGGCAGGCTACAGTCCATGGGGTCGCAAAGAGTCGGACACGACTGAAGCGACTTAGAACACAGCACACATCCTCCAGTTAAAATATTTAAAGAGATGAAAATAAAAAAGAAACATCATTTCAAGTGACAGCAAGCACCTACTATTTATTTTTACAGTCATGATATTGGGTATAGTCATACTTAAACACCTAACTTACAATTAAAAAATATTAGTGTTAAGTGAAGATATAACCTTTTCTTTGTCATGTGTCATTTATGCCATGGTTAAATGACACACGTAGGATCGTATCTTAAGAATTCTCTTTCATTTTTACTATTCTCAAGTCATCCAAGTGAAACAAGCCTCTCTCTCTCTCTCTTTTTTTTTTCTAATCAGAAATCACTTCATGCTCTAATGATTTATTTATTTAGGAAATTTTAAGGATTTCGAGGGAAAGAAATCTAGACACAGATTTAGGTTTGGAGAAGGGTATATTGAAAGAAATATTTTGTGTGTTTGCAATTAAAATTTTGCCTTTATTTTTCTGATCTTTCAAAAGCAGACTAAGATGTTAAGCTTCTGTGACTTTTTTTATCTCAAATGTCTAAATGCACTAAAGGTATGTATGAAAGGAGAAGACATCTCCTTTTTGTTTCTTTGTTCTTTCCTTCAATCAGACTTACAAATGACTTCAGAAGAAACCCAGCCTGGAGCTGACTGTTGCTTGCCTGCTGTAGCTTGGCTGTATTTACACCAGACAAAATGCATGAACTCAACCCTGGAAAACACTAACCAGAATCCAATGCTTTTATTTAAAATGTATATAGACATTCTAACTTCTCATCATCTAAATAACTGCCTCTAATTTTTTCTCGACATTACCACATTTCCTACACAACTACAGGAATAAGGTATTTATTATATTTTTATTCTTATCCTTCAACATAAAAATGGCACAGTATTTTTTGTTAATAACATGTCCTTGACAATATATTCTGTCAATTTGTATTAATATGATTTAATTTATATGATTATTAAACATTAAGCTATTCATTCTCCAGTTGTGTTCAAATATTGAGCACATTCACAAAGAAAAATCCAATAGCAACGATTTACCCCATTTTACCAACACATTATTCTAACTACTGTTCCAATTTATGCAAAGAGCACAAATTCATTCTTATTCAATACAACAAAAAATCAAGGCAAATAAAAAGAAAGGTCTTTGTGGTTGTACAGATTATTTGGTACCCCATCACATATGGAGATTATTGATTTAGTCCAAGCCTGGACTGATATTTGCTTGTGTATATCTGCAAATAAAATGTTCTCATCCTGTTATTTTGTGGTATTATGCATTCTTAACAGCAAGTCTGTATTCAGTGTGTGACAGCCTACATGCTTCTGTATATACCCTTTGTACCTACAAGTCTTTATTACTTCTTTAATAAAATCATCTCAGAAGCAACCAGAACAGACTAAATAAGAGCTCATCATGAAAATGACCTGCAAACTTAATGCACTGACATGTCATCCAGCAGTATGACTCAATTCATATATGCACCCGTGTTTAGATAGTGGACCTGCGTTTAAAGTGGGATTAATGACAACAGGTGTATGAAAACATTATGAAACCAATTATGAAAGCCCTCTAGAGCCAAAATCAATGTTTGTTTATGGCACATATTTGCAAGTTACTTTAATAGGATGGATAGACCTAGGTTAAACATACTAATGTAATTCATTTGATTAAGTGTCTGGTCTGTAGAATAAGATATAAAAAAGTATAAGGAAATAGAATAAAAAATTTTTAAACATATTGATAGTTTTATTCCTAAAACTGCTGTACTTCTAGGAAGAAAGCATGAAAGATTTTAAGCTCATTAGTTAATAGAAAGTTTCTAAAATAAAAATCATAAAGTAAATGTATCTGGCTTTACTTGAAGTATGTAATACCCAATACTCTCAGGGATATTTAATATATTTTCTTGTGACATTGCTGAATAATGGAAAATCATCATGCCCAGCTGAGATACTTATGAAGAGTTTGTGGAAATGGCTGGAAGAGATTATAGGTGGATAAAGATATTATAGGAAGAGATGTAATATTCATTTGATAATAATCCTTGTGATATAATTTAGAGTTTCTTTCAATTTGCAATTTCCCATATATTTTTGTAATAGCTGTGCTTTTAATTTACTAAGTCATGTCTGACTCCTCTAGACCCCATGGGCTGTAGCACACCAGGCTCCTTTGTCCTCCGCTATCTCCTGGAGTTTGCTCAAATGCATGTCCATTGAGTTGGTGATACTGTCTAACCATCTCATCCTCTGCTGCCCCTTCTCCTCCTGCCTTCAATCTTTCCCAGCAACATTGCTTTTCAAATGAGCCAGCTCTTTGCAGCATGTGGCCAAAGTATTGGAACTTCAGCTTCAACATCAGTCCTTCCAATAAATCCTCAGGTTTGATTTACTTTAGGATTGACTGGTTTCATCTTCTTGCAGTTCAAGGGATTCTCCAGAGTCTTCTCCAACACCACACTTTGAAAGCATCAATTCTTTGGCACTCAGCCCTCTTTATGGTTTGACTCTCACATCCATACATGACTACTAGAAAAACATGTCTTTAACCATATGGACTTTTGTTGACAAAGTAATGTCAAGATGTATGAATTACAGCTTGAATGCAAAATCAGGCTCCCTAGGTTTGTCACAGCTTTTCTTCTGAGGAGCAAGCATCTTTTAATTTCATGGCTACAGTCACCATCTGTAGTAGTTTTGGAGCCCAAGAAAATGCAGTCTATCACTCTTTCCATTGTTTCATCATCTATTTGCCATAAAATGATGGGACTGGATGCCATGATCTTAATTTTTTACATGTTGAGTTTTAAGCCAGCTTTTTCATTCTCCTCTTTCACTTTTATCAAGAAGCTCTTTAGTTCCTCTTCACTTTCTGCCATTAGAGTGGTATCATCTGCATATCTGAGGTTGTTGATATTTCTCCTGGCAATCTTGATTCCAGCTTGTGATTCATCCAGCCTGGCATTTTGCATGATGTACTCTGCATAGAAGTTAAATAAGCAGGGTGACAATATACAGCCTTGTCATACTCCTTACCCAATTTTGAACCAGTCATTCTCTGCTTGGTTTGAAGTGTTTCTTCTTGACTTGCATACATATTTCTCAGGAAACAGGTAAGGTGATCTGGTATTCCCATCTCTAAGAATTTTCCACAATTTATTATGATCCACACAGTCAATGGCTTTATAATGTAATCAATGAAGCAGAATTAGAGGTGTTTCTGAAACTCCCTTATTTTCTCCATGATCCAACAAATGTTGGCAATTTGGTCTCTGATTCCCCTGCTTCTTTAAAACCCAGATTATACATCTGAAATTTCTTGGTTCATGTACTGGTGAAGCCAAGTTTGAAGGATTTTTAGCATAGCCTTGCTAGCATGTAAAATGAGCTCAATTGTGCAATACTTGGTACATTCTTTGACATTGCCCTTTCTTGAGGTTGGAATGAAAACTGATCTTTTCCTAGTCCTGTGGCCCTGCTAAGTTTTCCAAATGCTGGCATATTGAGTGCAGCACTTTAACAGTATCATATTTTAGAATTTTAGATAACTCAGCTGGAATTCTGTCACCTCAGCTGGCTTTGTTCATAGTAATTTATCAAAAGGCAAACTTGACTTCAGACTCCAGGATGTCCACCTTTAAGTCAGTGAACACAGATAACCAGTATGTTATCTGTTATGGTTATCCAGGTCATTAAGACCTTTCTGTATGGTCTTAATCTTGCATGCTTCTGTTAGGTTCTTATCATTTCTGTCCTTTATTGTGCATATCCATGAATGGAATATACCTTGATATCTCCAGTTTTCTAAAAGAGATCTCTAGTCTTTCCCTTTCTATTGATTTCCTCTATTTATTTGCATTGTTCACTTAAGAAAATTTTCTTATATCTCCTTGATATTCTCTGGAACTCTGCATTCAGTCGGGTATATCTTTCCCTTTCTCCCTTGCCTTTCACTTCCCTTATATCCTCAGATATTTGTAAAGCCTCCTCAGACAGCCAGTTTCTTACTTGCATTTTTCTTTGAACTGCTTTTGTTCACTGCCTCCTTTACAAGATTAGGAACCTCTGTCCACAGTTCTTCAGGGATTCTCTTGACCAGTTTTGATCCCTTGAATCTATTTATCACCTTCACTGTATAATCATAAGGGATTTGATTGAGGCCATATCTGAATGTCCTGGTGATTCTCCCTACTTACTTCAATTTAAGCTTGAGTTTTGCAATGAGAAGCTCATGATCTGAGACACAATAGAATCTATGTCTTGTTTTTGCTGACTGTATAGAGCTTCTCTGTAATTGGCTGCAAATAACATAATCAATGTGATTTTGATACTGACCATCTGCTGAAGTCCATGTGTAGAGTCACTTCTTTTGTTGTTGGAAAAGGGTGTTTGCTATAATCAGCATGTTCTCTTTTATTTTATTCTTAAACTTTACAATACTGTATTATTTGCATGTTCTCTTTACAAATCTCTTAGCCTTAGCCCTGCTTCATTTTGTACCACTAGGCAAAACTTGCCTGTTATTCTAGGTATCTCTTGACTTCCTACTTTTTCATTCCATGTTTTGTTGGTGTTATTTCTAGAAGGTCTTGTAGGTCTTCATAGAACTAGTCAAATCGATTTCTTTGGCATCAGTGTTTGGGGCATAGCCTTGGATTACTGTGACGCTGAATGGTTTGCCTTGGATACTATCTGAGATCATTCTGTCATTTTTGAGACTGAACCCAAGCACATTTTGCATTCTTTTGTTCACTATTCCTTGTAACAGATTCTTGCCCACAGTAATAGATAGTTATATCTACTGAATTAAATTTGTCCATTTTAGTTCACTGATTCCTAAGATGTCTGTGTTTAATCTTGTTGTCTTCTTGACCATGTTCAATTTACCTTGACACATGGGCCTAACATTCCATGAGTTTTTGTAATTACACAATACCAAAACTCGTGTCTGTGAAATATCCTCTTTTATTGTCTTCAAAGCAAAAGACATTGAAAAAATACATAGAGAAAGTAGATCAGATTATAAAGAGTTTCATTAATTTTCATACAATGATGACATTCCACCAACATCCTAATTTCTAATTTCCAGAAAGGTAACCACTATACTGACTTTTAGCATTATTGACTACTTTTATCTGTGTTTGACTTTTTTGTAAATGCAGTCTCCCCATGTGTGATCATTGATGTCTGGCTTGTGCTCAGCCTTTGTTGTGAGAGTCACTCAGACATCAAGAATGTATTAGTCTTCACTGTTGAAAGAAATCCACTGTGTACCTATGTCATTCACCTTCTACTTTTGGTGGATAATTTGAATATTCTGGTGTGGAATTATTACAAAGAGTGCTGCTATATGCACTTTGGTTGGTACATTTTTAGAGTGGAATTTCTCAGTAATGTTTATGTGTCTATTCAGCTTTTGTTAAGTATTCTAATAAAATACTTTCAGAATATTCCATACTGCAAATGCAGAAAGGAAGTGAGTACATAGGTTCTTCAAAGTTGCTAATTTATGTGAGAGTAGATTATTATTTCAAAAGATGGTGATCATAATGTAACAGAGAAGAACCGTCTGATTCCATATTGAATCTACTCCTTCAGCAATAACCTTTGTGCTTTGTTGCCTGTGCTTAGCCTGCTGGCTCTGAATCTTTGTGGAAAAATGTTGCCTAGAGGATACTCAGGGCAACCCTTCCTCAAAGCTCTGCCTCTCAGGTTGACATTTAGAGGTGTTACACTTTTCTACTTATAGAAAAAAAAATTGCAGAACATAAAATAACCATTGCCTTCTTAAAGTTTGTAGGAACATTGTGACCTGATCTACATGGACAGCAGCAAGAATAAAGGATCCAGTCACTATGAAGTTTATAACAACCAATCACACTACCTCTCCATTTAGTAGAAAAGAAGTTTTAAGTCTAACTCAGGTAAGATGATTCTTTGGGACACTGGTCAACCAGTTTCTTGGTCTACTATCTTCCTGAATAAAGTCACTATTTCATGTCCTAATACCTCTTTCTTCAATTTATTAGTCTGTCATGTGTTGAGAAGTATGAGTTTAGACTCAGTTACAATAAAATATTTAAGCAATAACACTTCCCCAAACAGTAGATAATAGCCTTTCCTCATTCTTTACAACATTGAGTAAATATGGCACAAAGAAACAAAAAGTTTTCTTATGGATTTACAAGAATGAAATGTTTGAAATCTCTTCATGGAAAATATTTTCCATAGATTAAATAAGTTGACTGAGTATAGGATTGTCAGCATTAATGATGGATCACTTGGGAATGAAAACCACATTTTCATATAATTGTATAAATTTACATGGCTGTGCAGTTTTCTCTATCAAAAATTAGAATTCCTTACTCATAATATTCAATATTATACACATTAAATAATTGTTATAAATTGACAAAACAGCTGAATCATGATAGGAATTGAATTATCATTCTGCTACTTATGAAATAAAATGCCAGATTTATACTACTTCCCTTAATTTTAGGTTCTTTTACTAAAAGTTGCTATTGTAAAATTTGACATATTTTATTCTCTGGGAAAGTCATAGTGGACTAAAGATTAAGTATAAAGAATCACATAATATTACATATGGAGCATCACACTTATGAAGCTGGCATTTAGCATAAAATGAATTTTGGGGTGAGAAGGGATACACCATCTGATTATCAAGCAATGGTTGGAAAATAGTGCTTCCAACAATCATGTGTAGCATAAAAAAAGCAGTGTAACGTAATGCTTGAGGACACAGAAATGGCAGCCATTCCATCTAGGTAGTAATCCTAAAACTATATTTACTCGGTCAAGTCAATTAAGCACTTTCAGTGATGCAATATGCTCATCCATGAAGTGGGATCATGATAATCATGATAAACCAAGCTGATGTGTTTTTATGAGGGAAAAATGTTAACCTTTTATATAACACACTTAAAACAATAAAATGAACATAAATGAAATACTGTTATCTGTTAAATAAGTTGTTGTTGTTCAATTGCCCAGTTGTGTCTGATTCTTTGTGACCCCATGGGCTGTAGTATGCCTGCCTCCCTGAGCCTCACCATCTCCCAGAGACTGCCCAAGTTCACATTCATTGCATCAGTGGTGCAGTCCAGCCATCTCATCCTTTGAAGCTCATTTCTCCTTCTGCCTTCAATCTTTCCAGCATCAGGGACTTTTCCAATGATTCATCTGTTCACATCAGATGACCAAAATACTGGAGCTTCAGCTTCAGCACCAGTTCTTCCAGTGAATATTCAGAGTTGACCTCCCTTAAGATTGACTGGCTTGATCTCCTTGCTGTCTGAGGGACTTTAAGGAGTCTTCTCCAGCACCACAGTACAAAGGCATCAATTCTTTGATTTTCTGCCTTCTTTATGGTCCAGCTCTTACAACCATACATGACCGCTGAGAAGAGCATAGCCTTGATTATATGGACGTTTGTCAGCAGTAATGTCTCTGCTTTTCAACACTCTATAAATTTGTCATTGCTTCCCTGCCTAGAAACAATCGTTTTCTGATTTCATGGCTGCGGTCACTGTCCGTGGCGATTTTGGAGTCCAAGAAGAGGAAATCTGTCACTACTTCTACCTTTTCCCTTTCTATTTTTCTATGCAGTAATGGGGCCAGATGCCATGATCTTAGTTTGTTTGTTTGTTTGTTTTTAATAACATTTATTCTTAAGCTGACTCTTTTACTCTCCTCCTTCACCATCCAAGAGGCTGTTTATTTCCTCTTCACTTCCTTCGATTAGAGTTGTATCATCTGCATGTCTGAGGTTGTTGATGTTTCTCTCGCCTATCTTGATTCTAGCTTGTAACTCATCCAGCGCAGAATTTCTTATGATGTGCTCAGTGTATAGATTAAAAATCAGGGTGATGGCAGACAGCCCTGTCTTTCTCCTTTCTCAATCATGAACCAATCAGTTGTTTGATATAAGGTTCTAACTGTTGTTTCTTGACCCACATACAGGTTTCTCAGGCAACAGATAAGATGATCTGGTATTCATATCTCTCTAAGAGCTGTCCACAGTTTATTGTGATCCAGTCAAAGGCTGTAGCATAGTCGGTGAAACAGAAGTAGATGTTTTTCTGAAATTCCCTTGCTTTCTTTGTAATCCAGCCAGCAAATGTTGACAACTTGATCTTTAGTTCCTTTTTCTTTCCTAAACCCAGCTTGGACATCTGGAATTTCTTGGCTCACATAATCCTGAAGCCTAGCATGCAAGATTTTAAACACAGCATTACTAGCATAGAGGATGAGTGTGATTGTCCAATGGTTAGCACATTTTTTGGTAATACCCTTCTTGGGAATTGGGATGAGGATTGATCTTTTACAGTCCTGTGGCCACTTCTGGGTCTTCCAGATTTGCTGACATAATGAATGCAAAACCTTGATGGCATAATTCTTTAGGGATTTGAAAAGTTCTGCTGGAATTTCATAGCATCTACTAGCTTTATTAACAACTGTGCTTCTTAAGGCCTACTTGACTTCGCAGTCCAGAATGTCTGGCTCTGGGTGACTAACCACGCCATTATAGTAATCTAGTTCATTAAGATCTTTTATATACAGTTCTTCTGTGTATTCTTTCCATCTCATTTTGATCTCTTCAGTGTCTACTAGGTCTCTCCATTTTTATCCTTTATTGTGCCATCTTTGGGCTGAATGCTCCCTGGATGTTTCCAATTTTCCTGAAGAAATCTTCAGTCTTTCCCCTTTTGTTGTTTTCCTCTATTAAAAAGAACTGTTCATTGAAGGTCTTCTTGTCTCTCCTAGCTATTTTATGAAACTTTGCATTTAATTGGATGCATATTTCCCTCTCTCCCTTGCTTTTCACTTTTCTTCATTCTTTGCTATTTGTAAAGCCTCCTCAGATAACCACTTTGCCTTCTTGCTTTTCTTTGGGATAGTTTTGTTTGCTGCCTCCAGCTCAATATTACGGGCCTCTGTCAATAGTTCTTCAGGCACACTGTTAACTAGATCTAATCCCTTGAATCTATTTGTTACCTACAGTGAAATCTTGTGGGATTTGATTTAAGACATACTTGGCTGGTATAGCATTTTTCCTGGTTTTCTTTAGTTTAAACATGAGTTTTGCTATGAAAAGCTGATGATCTCAGCCACAGTCAGTTCCAGGTCTTATTCTTGCTCACTGTATACAGCTGCTCTATCTTTGGCTACAAAGAATGTTATCAGTTTGATTTTGGTACTGATTGGTGATACCCATGTGTAAAATCATCTAATTCTGTTATTAAAAAAGGTATTTGTTATGACTAGTCCATTCTATTGGCAGAATTCAGTTAGTTTTTGCACTGCTTCATTTTTTTCTCCAAGGCCAAACTTGCCTGTTAATCCAGGTGTGTCTTGACTTACAATTTTACATTCCAATCCGCGATGATGAATAGAACACTTTTTTAGGTGTTAGTTATAGGAGGTCTTCTAGGTCTTCATTCAGTTCAGATCAGTTTAGGCTCTCAATTACGTCTGATTCTTTGTGAACCCATGTACTGCAGCACTGTAAGGCCTCTCTATCCATCATCAACTCCCAGAGCTTACTGAAACGCATGTCCATTTGGTCAGTGATGCCATCCAATCATCTTATTCTCTGTCATCCCCTTCTCCTGCTGTCTTCAATCTTTCCCAATATCAGGGTCTTTTCAAAAGAGTCAGTTCTTCGCATCAAGTAGTCAAAGTATTGGAGTTTCAGCCTCAACATCAGTCCTTCCAAAGAACACTGAGGACTGATCTCCTTTAGGATGGAATTGTTGGATTTCCTTGCAGTCAAAGGCACTCTTAAGAGTCTTCTCCAACACCACAGTTCAAAAGCATCCATTCTTCGGTGCTCAGATTACTTTATAGTCCAACTCTCACATCCATATAAGACTACTGGAAAAACCATAGCCTTGATTAGACAGACCTTTGTTGGCAAAGTAATGTCTCTGCTTTTTTATATGCTGTTTGGGTTGATCATAACTTTCCTTCCAAGGAGTAATAGTTTTTTCATTTCATGGCTTCAGTCACCATCTGCAGTGATTTTAGAGCCTCCCAAAATAAAGTCTGACACTGTTTCCACAGTTTCCCCATCTATTTGTCATGAAGTGATGGAGCCAGATGCCATGATCTTAGTTTTCTGAATGTTGAGATTTAAGCCAACTTTTTCACTCTCCTATTTCACTTTCATCAAAAGGCTCTTTAGATCTTCTTCACTTTCTACTATAAGGGTGGTGTCATCTGCATATCTGAGGTTATTGATATTTCTCCTGTCAATCTTGATTCCAGCTTGTGCTTCATCCAGCCCAGCGTTTCTCATGACACACTCTGCATATAAGTTAAATAAGCAGGGTGACAATATACAACCTTGATGTACTCCTTTTCTTGTTTGGAACCAGTCTGTTGTTCCATATACAGTTCTAACTGTTGCTTCCTGACCTGCATACAGATTTCTTAAAGGCAGGTCAGGTGGTCTGGTATCCCCATCTCTTTCAGAATTTTCCACAGTTTATTGTGATCCACACAGTCAAAGGCTTTGGCATAGTCAATACAGCCTGACAAAATGGGGTCCACTGGAGAAGGGAATGGCAAACCACTTCAATATGTTTGCCTTGAGAACCACATGAACAGTATGAAAAAGCAAAAAGATAAGACACTGAAAGATGAACTCCCCAGGTTGGTTGGTGCCCAATATGCTACTGCAGATCAGTGCAGAAATAACTCCAGAAAGATTAAAGAAATGGAGCCAAAGCAAAAACAACACCCAGTTGTGGATGTCACTGGTGATGGAAGCAAGGTCAGATGCTGTAAAGAGCAATATTGCATAGGAACCTGGAATGTTAGGTCCATGAGGCAAGACAAACTGGAAGTGGTCAAACAGGAGATGGCAAGAATGAATGTCGACATTCTAGGAATCAGCAAACTAAAATGGGCCGGAATGGGTGAATTTAACTCAGATGACCATAATATCCACTACTGTGTACAAGAATCCCTTAGAAAAAATGGAATAGCCATCATAGTTAACAAAAGAGTCCAAAATGCAGTACTTGGATGCAATCTCAAAAACGACAGAATGATCTCTGTTCATTTCTAAGCAAAGCATTCAACATCACGGTAATCCAAGTCTATGTCCCAACCAGTAATGCTGAAGAAGTTGAACGGTTCTATGAAGCCCTCCAAGACCTTCTAGAACTAACATCCAAAAAAGATGTTCTTTTCATCATATGGGGACTGGAATGCAAAAGTAGAAAGTCAAGAAACACCTGGAGTAACAGGCAAATTTGGCCATGTAATACAGGAATGAAACAGGGCAAAGACTAATAGAGTTTTGCCAAGAGAATGCACTGGTCATAGCAAACACCTTCTTCCAACAAAACAAAAGAAGACTCTACACATGGACATCAAAAGATGGTCAACACTGAAATCAGATTGATTATATTCTTTGCAGCTGAAGATGGGGAAGCTCTATACAGTCAGCAAAAATAAGACTGGGATCTGACTGTGGCTCAGATCATGAACTCCTTATTGCCAAATTCAGACTTAAATAGAATAAAGTAGGGAAAGCCACTAGACCATTCAGGTATGACCTAAATCAAATCCCTTACAATTTTTGGAAGTGAAAAATAAATTTAAGGGACTAGATCTGATAGACAAAATGCTTGATGAACTATGGACAGAGGTTAGTGATATTATACAGAAGACAGGGATCAAGACAATCCCCAAGAAAAAGAAATGCAAAAAAGCAAAATGGCTATCTGAGGAGGCCTCACAAATAGCTGTGGAAAGAAGCAAAGTGAAAAGCAAAGGAGAGAAGGAAAGATATACCCATTTGAATGCAGAATTCCAAAGAATAGCAAGGAAAGATAAGATAGCCTTCCTCAGTGATCAGTACAAAGAAATAGAGGAAAACAACAGAATGGGAAAGACTAGAGATCTCTTCAAGAAAATTAGAGATACCAAGGGAGCATTTCATGCAAAGATGGGCTCAATAAAGGACAAAATGGCATGGAATTAAGAGAAACAGAAGATATTAAGAAGAGGTGGCAAAAATACACAGAAGAACTACACAAAAAAAATCTTCATGACCCAGATGATTATGATGATGTGATCACTTACCTAAACCCAGACATCCTGGAATGTGAAGTCAAGTGGGACTTAGGAAGCATCACTACAAACAAAGCTAGTGGAAGTGATGAAATTCCAGTTAAGCTATTTCAAGTCCTAAGAGATGATGTTGTGAAAGTGCTGCACTCAATATGTCAGCAAATTTGGAAAACTCAGCAGTGGCCACAGCACTGGAAAAGGCCAGTTTTCATTTAAATCCCAAAGAAACGCAATGCCAAAGAATGCTCAAACTACTGCACAATTGCAATCATCTCACATGCTAGTAAAATAATGCTCAAAATTCTCCAAGCCAGGCTTCAACATTATGTGAACCATGAACTTCCAGATATTCAAGCTGGTTTTAGAAAAGGCAGAGGAATCAGAGATCAAATTGCCAATATCCACTGGATCATTGAAAAAGCAAGAGTATTCAAGAAAAACATTTCTTTCTACTTTATTGACTAGGTCTTCATAGAACTATTCATCTTCAGCTTCTTCAGCATCAGTGGTAGGGGCATAGACTTGGATTACTATGATGCTGAATGACTTGCCTGGAAATGAACTGAGATCATTCTGTAATTTCTGAGGTTACACAAAAGTACTGTGTTTTGGACTTTTTTATTGATTATGAGGGCTATTCCATTTCTTTTATCGGATTCTTGCCCACAGTAGTAGATATAATGGTCATTTGAATTAAATTCACCCATTCCCGTTCATTTTAGTTCTCTGATTCCTAGAATGTTGATATTTATTCTTTTTTTTTTCTTTCTTTAATAGAAAATTATTTAATTAGTATACATGTGTTCCCCATCCTGAACCCTCCTCCCTCCTCCCTCCCC
This sequence comes from Bison bison bison, assembly GCF_000754665.1. NCBI lineage: Eukaryota > Metazoa > Chordata > Mammalia > Artiodactyla > Bovidae > Bison > Bison bison. The sequence continues at coordinate 1,247,433 of NW_011494829.1, forward strand.
ACACCATCCCTCTGGGTCGTCCCAGTGCACCAGCCCCAAGCATCCAGCATCGTGCATTGAACCTGGACTGGCATCTCGTTTCATACATGACGTTTCACATGTTTCAATGCCATTCTCCCAAATCTTCCCACCCTCTCCCTCTCCCACGGAGTCCATAAGACTGTTCTATACATCAGTGTCTCTTTTGCTGTCTCGTATACAGGGTTATCGTTACCATCTTTCTAAATTCCATATATATGCGTTAGTATACTGTATTGGTGTTTTTCCTTCTGGCTTACTTCTTAACATCTCCTGCTTTACCATGTCCAATTTACCTTGATTCATGGACCTAACATTCCAGGCTCCTTTACAATACTGTTGCTTGCAGCATTGGTTTTGCCTTCATCACCAGACATATCCACAACTGAGCATAGTATCCACTTTGGCCCAGCTGCTTCATTCATCCTGGGATTATTGAAATTCTCTTCCACTCTTCCCCAGTAGCCTATTGGATCCCATCAGACCTGGGGGACTCATCTTTTGGTTTCATATATTTTAGGTCTTGAGTTGGCTTAAACCTCAACATTCAGAAAACTAAGATCAGGACATCTGGTCCCATCATTTCATGATAAATAGATGGGGAAACTGTGGAAACAGTGGATGACATTATTTTGGGGGGCTCCAAAATCACAGCACATGGTGATTGAAGCCACAAAATTAAATGACGCTTATTCCTGGAAGGAAAGTTATGACCAACCTAGACAGCATATTAAAAAGCAGCAACATTACTTTGTCAAAAAAGGTCTATCTAGTCAAGGCTATGGTTTTTGCAGTAGTCATGTATGGATGTGAGTTGGACTATAAAGCAAGCTGAGTGCCAAAGAATTGATGCTTTTGAACTGTGGTGTTGGAGAAGACTCTTGAGAGTCCCTTGGACTGCAAGGAGATCCAACCAGTACATCCTAAAGGAGATCAGTCCTGGGTGTTCATTGAAAGGACTGATGTTGAAGCTGAAACTTCAATATTTTGGCCACCTGATGCAAAGAGCTGACTCATTTGAAAAGACCCTGATGCTGGGAAAGATTGAGAGCAGGAGGAGAAGGGGGCGACAGAGGATGAGATGGTTGGATGGCATTACCAACTCACTGGACATGAGTTTGGATAAACTCTGGGAGTTGGTGATGGACAAGGAGGCCTGGCATGCTGTGGTTCATGGGGTCACAAAGAGTCAGACACGACTAAGCGACTGAACTGAACTGATACAGTTCATGAGGTTCTCATGGCAAGTTTACTGAGGTGGTTTCCCATTCCCTCCTCCAGTGGGTCACAGTTTTGTCAGAATTCTCTACTATGACCCATCCATCTTGGGTAGCCATGCTTGGCATATCTCATAGGTTCATTGAGTTATGCAAGCCTCTTCACCATGACACAGTAGTGATTCTTGAAAGGGGTTAAATAAGTTCGTGCTATCCAAAAAGTTTATTAATCCTTTTGTCTTCTATAAGACCCCAAAATATGTAAAGTCATCTATACTAACACTGTTGTTATTGCTATTAAAAAATAGGTGACCATGGGAATTTCCTTGTTGGTCCAGTAGTTAAGAACCAATCTCCCAATGAAAAGAACAAGAGTTTGAACCCTGGTTGGGGAACTAAGATCCCACATGCTGCATGGTAACTAAGCCTGTGGGCCACAACTACTGAACCTGCACACTACAGCCAATACATCTCAACTAGAGAAGACTTTGCTGCCCCCATCAGTGTCCCAGATAGGGGCACCATGTCCCCAGTCAGCGTGGATGGGCAGCACTGTTCCCTCTTTGTGACTGGGGAGGGGTCTTCAGTCCCCATTGGGAACTTTAACCTCTGCCTGCCCAGGCAGCCTTGGCTGAGGAGCATGCTTCAGGGCACTCCGTGGCAAGACAGGAGTTGGAAAGAGATACACAGAGACATGAATGTGTGTGGAGTGTGCACGTGTGCGTACGTGCGCGCATGCAGGCATCCACGATGGATACAGGCACGTGATCAATCTGTGGGTGTATTCCTTAGGACAATGCACCAGCTGCATAGCCACCTAGAAGTGATTCAGGTGCGTGCCTAAGTCGGTCTCTGTGGGACTCTCCATCCCCTACCCACCGTCTAGGGTATCTATGCCGTGAACGTGTCATGGGCCTTAATGTCCCCTCCTCTTGGTGTGTTGTTTCTTTGGTAGAACACTCGTCCAGAGAGGGCAGGAGAAAGAGGACAATCATCTCTCCTTCTCAAACAAGGATCACTATGCAAGTCTTCATGAGGGGTATCGCTTTCTGGGGATTGCCGCCAGGGAAGAACTGGCTCCTCAGACGGGAATCCCAGGTAAGTTCTCCACCCAGCGCATAGGCCCAGGACCACAACTAAGAACTGATGCAGCCAAAATAAATAAATAAATGTTTATGTGTGTGTGTGTGTACATACACACACACATATAATCTTCCTGGACATTACTAAAGTAAAAAACTGCTCTTGGCAAGAAAGCGTCAAGGGAATGAGAAGACAAGCCATAGACTGAGAGACGATATTTGCAAAAGACACATATGATAAAGGACTCGTCAAAATATACAAGAATTCCTTTTTTCTTTTAGTCTCTTTTTTTTTTTCTTTTTTTTTAAATTTTATTTTATTTTTAAACTTTACAATATTGTATTGGTTCTGCCATATATGGAAATGAATCTTCCACAGGCATACATGTGTTCCCCATCCTGAACCCTCCTCCCTCCTCCCTCCCCATACCATCCCTCTGGGTCGTCCCAGTGCACCAGCCCCAAGCACCCAGTATCGTGCATCAAACCTGGACTGGCAACTCTTTTTATATATGATATTATACACAAAATATACAAGAATTCTTTATTCTCAATTAAAAAAAAAAAAAAAACTGGGTGACTGACCACACCATTGTAGTAAACTGGTTCATTAAGATCTATTTTACACAGTTCTTCTGTGTATTCTTTCCATATCACCTTGATCTCTTCAGCATTTACTAGGTCTCTACCATTTTTATCCTTTATTGTGCAAACTTAGGGCAGAATCCTCCCTTGATGTTTCCAATTTTCTTGAAGATATCTCTAGTTTTATAAAAACAGGCCAGTGACCTTAAGGGACACGTGAAAATAGAAGGGAATAAGGATGTGCAAAGATGTTCCTGCATATGTCATAAGAAAAAATGCAAATAAAGACAACAACAAGATATCACTACACACTACTAGAATGGCCAAAATCTGGAATACAAAACCAAATGGTGATAAGTGTATGAAGCAACAGGAATTCACATTCACTGCTTATGGAGATGAAATGGTAAAGCCACTTTGGAAGATAGGAAAAGGAAGAAAAACATATATTATTGCCTAAGGACATGACATATGTTTAGTTTCACATTAGTAAATCTTGAGCTCACTTACTTTTCCATAAGTCAGCATTCTGGGTCACTGAATATTAACCACCTGCTGTGAAATAAAGGAAATAATTTAGTTTTTCATATTTGAATGATTTCAAGGTATAATTTTAAGGACATTCAAAACACAAAGCCATTTTTAAAGCAAAATAATTTATAAATTTCTTTGGAAGATTTAGTTGTAAACATAGAGTAAAACCTCATTAATTTAAATAACTGAAGGAGAAGTTGTTTTTTTTTTTTTTAATCAGTTTGGAAATTATGTTGGCAAAATGTTGCTTACTACAATTCGTCCTGAACTTACTCTAATAAATAAGTATGAGTCATGCAATTATCACGTTATTTTTATGCAAATGAATCTTGCCAGAATGTTTAAAAGTGATTAAATAAGTTCAATATTCCCCCCCCCCCCCCTTTAGCACTGTTGAGAAATACTTGTTAGAATTTGAAAAGGTTACACAAACTTTCTGGGGCTTAGTATACTCATTTGTAAAATGGGATGAAGCTTGATGATTACTAAATTCCATTTCATATCTACCCAATCATTTTCTGTCTCTATTATATTATCTAAAATTTAAAATTACTTTGATAAGAGGTTCAAATTATTTGATACTTGAAGATTTTTGCTTTGTGCCACCTCCATTCCTCCCCCAAACTTTTAAATAAATAACCAGCATGGTCTAATTATCTGTCATAGCATGATTCTCTGTTTATATACTACATACTCAGCAGCTGAAGTCTGCTTACTTGAACCACCTGGCCAAGAAAGTTTGATGTTCTGTTTGAAGATAAAATATGAGTCAAACCTGAATTCAACTCTTAAGCCTTATGTGGTGTGACCATATTGATGAACACCAGGGCCATTATCTATGGAGCAGGATTGAGGATTGTAAATAATAAAATAGGCTTTACTGTTTTGTTTAGGTTTTCTTCTCTGTTTTGTATAGGTTAAAGAAAAGTTTATTGCATTTTGGATATTGTTTTTGTTGTTCAGTAGCTAAGTTGTGTCTGACTCTTTGTGACCCCATAGACTGCAGCACACCAAGCTTCCATGTCCTTCACTGTCTCCCCAACTTTACTTAAACTCATGTCCACTGAGTTAGTGATGCCACCCAACCATCACATCCTCTGTCCCTACCTCCTCCTCTTGCTCTCCATCTCCCAGCATCAGGGTCATTTCCAATGATGTGACTCTTTGCATCAGGTGGCCAAAGTATTGGAGCTTCAGCTTCAGCATCAGTCCTTCCAATGAATATTCAGGCTTGATTTCCTTTAGGATTGACTTCTTTGAACTCTGCTTTCCAAGGGACACTCAACAGTCTTCTCCAGTACAAATATTCAAAAGCATCAATTCTTCAGCACTCAACCTTCTTTATGGACCAACTGACACAGCTATGCATGACTACTGGAAAAGCCATAGATTTGACTATATGGACCTTTGCTGGCAAAGTAATGTCTCTACTTTTTGATACTCTGTCTAGGTTAGTCATAGCTTTTCTTCCAAGGAGCAAATAATCTTTTAATTTTGTGGCTGCAGTCACCCTCCGCAGTGGTTTTGGAGCCCAAGGAAATGAAATCTGCCACTGTTTCTACTTGTTTCCCCATCTATTTGCCATGAAGTGATGGGACCAGATTCCACGATCTTAGTTTTTGGAATGTTGAGTTTTAAGCCAGGTTTTCACTCTCCTCTTTCACTGTCACCAAGAGGCTCTTGTAAAGCAATTATCCTTCAATAAAAAATTAATTAATTAAAAAAAGAAGCTCTTTAATTCCTCCTTCTTTTCCAACATTAGTGTGGTATCATCTGTATATCTGAGGTTGTTGATATTTCTCCCAGGAATTTTTATTCCAACTTTTACTTCATGCAGCCCAGTATTTTGCATGATGAACTCTGCATATAAGTTAAATAAGCAGAGTGACAATATACAGCTTTGATGTACTCCTTTGCCAATTTTGAGTCAGTCTATTGTTTCATGTCCAGTTCTAAGTGTTATTCTTGCCCTGCATGCAGTTTTCTCAGGAAGCAAGTCAAGTGGTCTGGTCTTCCCATCTTTTTAAGAATTTTCCAGTTTGTTGTGATCCATGCAGTCAAAGACTTTAATGTAGTCAATGAAGCAAATTTTTTTTTGAATTTCATTGTTTTTTATAATTCAATATTTTAAAATCTGTACTCAGAAGAGAAATTCAGACACCTGTGTTAGGACTTCCTGCCTTGGTATATATAAGAGAGCTGAGACACTGAAATTGTTTCAGCATTTGTTCTTCTATCCACAGAAAAGTAGAATAAATAAAAGTAGAAATCTAAAAAAATAAAGAAGAAAAACTTCATCTAAATGTAACCATAGCTAAGATATTTTATAGTATGAAAAAATTTTGAGTATGATAGTATAACTTAATATGAAGACAAACTTTTAATTGATATATACTTAAATGTATTGTAAACTTTTGAAAAATATTGCTATTCCCAGAGTATAGTTATTTTATATTATTTATTTTATATATTGCTTTGCATCCATGCTTATTATAATGTTTTGCAATAAAAGGTATCTAATATGTATATCTTGAATGAATAGATGAATTAACAAATGAATAAATATGAGGGTAAAACAAATATAGCAGCATTCTATATTATAAATAATGTGATTTGAAACTGAGACAATGAAATGATAAGAGATTTCAGTGAAAAGTGTTAGCTGCTCAGTCGTGTCCAACTCTTTGTGACCCTATGTATTATAGCCTGCCAGGCTTCTCTCTCCATGGAATTCTCCAGGGAAGAATACTGGAGTGTGTAGCCATTCCCTTCTCCAGGGAATCATCCTGACCCAGGAATTGAACTCAGGTCTCTTCATTGCACTTGGATTGTTTACCATCTGAGCTATCAGGAAAGCCCTAAGAGACTTCAAATTTGAATCTACTAATTTTAGAAGAGAAAATGAAGAGCAGAGCTTTTAAACAACATTGTCAGGGTCACACTCAGAAATAACTATCAAATTAAAACATTGGTCTCCCAACATCAATATTATTTTATCTGTTTCATTTTGTTATTAAATATTACACATATAGAAAATGCACATAAAATTTTCAGTACAATGATTAATAATGAAAGAAACATCCTTGGAATTATCAAATAAGTGCAGAAGGGGAGTATTGACAGCACCTAGAACCCACTGTTGTGTCTTTTCTCTTCAACACTTGAATTCCCCACAAGTACATTCTACCATTTTTGTCATTTACTTTCTTGTTTTCATCATAGTTTCACCAAGCATCAGTGAATCCCTAAATAGTATAGATCATTTCTTTTCCCCTATGATACTAGTACATAAATAAACGATAGCTTGCAGGCTATAGTCTATAAAGTCACAAAGACTCAGAAATGACTGAAGCAACTTAACACACTCACACAGGCACACAAATAGATACATACACTATACTATTTCATGTTTGTTTGTTTTTTACTCACCATTGTGTATGTTTGCATACACAATAGTGAAAAAGAAAGATAAACCCATTTGAATGCAGAGTTCCAAAGAATAGCAAGGAGAGATAAGAAAGACTTCCTCAGCAATCAATGCAAAGAAATAGAGGAAAACAATAGAATGGGAAAGACTAGAGATCTCTTTCAGAAAATTAGAGCTACCAAGGGAACATTTCATGCAAAGATGGGTTCAATAAAGGACAGAAATGGTATGGACCTAAAAGAAGCAGAAGATATTAAGAAGAGGTGGCAAGAATACACAGAAGAACTATACAAAAAACATCTTCATGACCCAGATAATTATAATGGTGTGATCACTCACCTAGAGCAGACATCCTGGAATCCAAAGTTAAGTGGGCCATAAGAAACATCAATATGAACAAAGCTAGTGGAGGTGATGGAATTCCAGTTGAGCTATTTCAAATCCTAAAAGATGATGCTGTGAAAGTGCTGCACTCAATATGCCAGCAAATTTAGAAAACTCGGCAGTGGCCACAGGACTTGAAAAGGTCAGTTTTCATTTCAATCCCAAAGAAAGGCAATGCCAAAGAAGGCTCAAACTACTGCACAGTTGCACTCACCTCACACTTTAGCAAAGTAATGCTGAAAATTCCCCAAGCCAGGCTTCAACAGTATGTGAACCATGAACTTCCAGATGCTCAAGCTGGTTTTAGAAAAGGCAGAGGAACCAGAGATCAAATTGCCAACATTTGCTGAATCATTGAAAAAGCAAGAGAGTTCCAGAAAAACATCTATTTCTGCTTTATTGACTATGCCAAAGCCTGTGACTGTGTGGATCACAACAAACTCTGGAAAATTCTGAAAGAGATGAGGATACCAGACCACCTGACCTGCCTCCTGAGAAATCTGTATGGAGGTCAAGAAGCAACAGTTAGAACTGGACATAGAACAACAGACTGGTTCCAAATAGGAAAAGGAGTACATCAAGGCGGTATATGGTCACCCTGCTTATTTAACTTATATGCAGAGTACATCATGAGAAATGCTAGACTGAATGAAGCACAAGCTGGAAAGATTGCTGGGAGAAATATCAGTAACCTCAGATATGTAGATGACACCACCCTTATGGCAGAAAGTGAGGAAGAACTAAAGAGTCTCTTGATGAAAGTGAAAGAGGAGAGTGAAAAAAGTTGGCTTAAAGTTCAATATTTAGAAAATTAAGATCGTGGCACCCAGTCCCATCACTTCATGGCAAATAGATGGGGAAACACTGGAAACAGTGACAGACTTTATTTTGGGGGGCTCCAAAATCACTGCAGATGGTGACTGCAGCCATGAAATGAAAAGATGCTTACTCCTTGGAAGGAAAGTTATGACCAACCTAGACAACATATTAAAAAACAGTGACATTACTTTGCCAACAAAGGTCTGTCTAGTCAAGGCTATGGTTTTTCCAGTGGTCATGTATGGATATCAAAGTTGGACTATAAAGAAAGCTGATGCTTTGGAATTGTGGTGTTGGAGAAGACTCTTGAGAGTCCTGGACTGCAAGGAGATCCAACCAGTCCATCCTAAAGGAGACCAGTCCTGAGAGTTCATTGGAAGGACTGATAAGGAAACTGAAACCCTATTACTTTGGCCACCTGATGTGAAGAGCTGACTCATTCAAAAAGACCCTGATGCTGGGAAAGATTTAAGGCAGGAAGAGAAGGGGACCACAGAGGATAAGATGGTTGGATGGCATCATTGACTCAATGGACATGAGTTTGTTAAACTCCAGGATTGATGATGGATGGGAAGTCCTGGCGTGCTGCATTCCATGGGGTCACAAAGACTTGGACACAACTGAGCGACTGAACTGAACTGAACCTATACATGTCACACATAGTGGGTATCCAATACATTACTTGATTCAGCAGGTATTATTGTTATTATCATTGCTAATTAAAATGTAACTTAAACTAAATAAACGGGTTTTCATTGTCTGTCTTGTGTGAATATTTGTAGAGAATATCCATACCAGATCAAGAAAAGACAAAATGTGAGCATGAAAGCAAGAGACAAAGAGGGAGACAGAGACTAGGAGTGGGGATGGGTGAGAGGAGGCAGAGAGCAAGAAGACTGCATTGGCTATATATGTGTTTCAGAACTTCTTAAAGTAACTTTATATACTTAGACATTTGCTAAGTACTTTCACAATTCTCTTTTTAAAAATCTAACAGGGAGACACAAAGTAGATTAAGAGGCTAAAGTATAGATTGACAAAAGAAAGTATAGAAATTGAAACACTTTAACCTCTTAATAGGAAATACCTGTTGCCCCACATATGAAAAAGTACAGTTCAGACAACTACTCTTCCTGTTCTCTGAGAGCAAAATAAAAAATACAAGAGAAAGAGTTTTAAAATAACATGGGAAAACTTTGGAATAACCACTAAGACACGTTTTCTGAACATAAGTGTAGTTAGAAAATGAAACAGCAATTTGAAGAATGTTGTGATTGCTCTGTCCTTGCAGAGTCTTGAAATATGATGGAAAGTCACATATACAGGTATTTTAGAGACTTTTTGGAAGGTAGAAGACACATTAGATGGCCTTTCTGAGGCTCTTTTAATTTTAACTCTTTTTGAAACCACAAATTTATAACTCTGTTTCAAGAACAAAATGACCATTTAACAGTGCATCTTAGGAGTCCTCCCTACAACCCAAAAAGCTACCTTATGTAACAATTAAAGTTGTACCTACAAATATTTTTGTGTATAATGTTTACACCATAGCATCCTAAAGAATTTGTTTTGACTCAGGACCAATCCTAAGCAATAAAAATTTAAGTGTACTGTTTAATTAAGATACCAGGACCTCATCTTTCTCATTTATAAAATGAAGTAATAATTAACATAAGTGATTAAGAATTTAATAAATAAAATAACAAGAATAAATCCAGCACTATGCCTAATGAGCAGTAGTTTCTTAAGAATATCATATTATGGACATTCTCGATGTAAAACCAAAACCAGGGAGTAAATTAAGAATGGATAATTTCATGATGATATTTTGTAAGAACCCTTCCATATTTTATTAAGTGCAGTCAAGGAAAAATGATCCAATGTAAAGTTGAGTTTGTAAAAAGCAAAATTATTTACTCTTTTTATCATTTCATGTGATCTTGATTTATTACTTCCAATATTTGGCAATAAAAACATTTTTATAAACTGCCTCAAATCTCCTTTCTTTTCTTCTTCCTTCTCCTCTCTCTCTTTCTTTCTCTCTGGTTGTATTTGACTGTTTACATACCCTAGATGATTTCACAGCTTGGGACATGAAAATAATGTCTATGTTCTCATTGTCCTCACATTGCTGTTGTAAAGGTTAAACTAATATATTGACAACATTGAAGACAGTGTTTCAAATATAGTAAAAACTAAAACAATTGTCATTTGTTCTCACTGTGTATGTTTTGCTTTTTATAGAAAACAATGACTCTACTTAACTCCAACTTAACACTGTAAAGTGTGTTAGTGGTTATTGAAGCTGTTATAAGATATAAATGAGTATTTGTCATGCAATACAGTGTCTATCAGCTTTCCTGGTGGTTCAGACAGTAAGGAATCCTCCTGCAATGCAGGAGACCCTGGTTTGATCCATGGGTTTGGAAGATCCCCTGGAGAAGAAAATGGCAACCCACTCCAGTGTTCTTGCCTGGAGAATCCCATGGACAGAGGAGCCTTATGTGCTACCATCCATGGGATTGCAAAGAGTCTGACATGAGTGCAAGAGTCTGAGTGACTAACACTTTCACTTTCTTCATAGTGTCTAGCACATAGGAAGTAAGAAATATGTTATTAAAAAATTAATAATAATAAAGACTTAGCTTGCAATACAGTGATTAAGACTCCATGATCCCAGTGCAGGGGCTAGGGTTTGATCTCTGGTGGAGGAACTAAGATCCTGCATGCTGTGGGATGTGATTAAAAAAAAAAAAAAAAAGATATATCATCACAGTACTCATACTATAGACTATTATATTGCAAGAAGCCTAACCATCTAATAAAATATGTATATATGTGTTTATAGGTCTGTTTAAAGCAAACCATAGATGTTTTGGAAGTATTCAAAATTCAAAGAATATGCTAATCTGTCTAATAAAGATCAGCCTATGAAATGAGTAAACGGCATTTATAAAAATGAATCTAATTCAGGAAAAAAATAAATGTTACTTACCAATAACATGTTAAATTACCAAATTCATTATAAGTAATTTAGAATTTTAAAAAATTATTCGTTATTTCAACATTATGTTTATATATGGCATGCCTATTGTTGACAAGGAATTTTTGGCAATGGTAGTCAATGAAACATTTTTGAAGTGAGATTAAGCAATAATAATAGTAGTAGGTGAAATTTCTTGCATAAAAATCTGCTGTACTATTAAAAGAAACTTTGTATGCTTGACTTCATTTAATACTTGTAACAGCTTTATGATATGGTTACTATGGACTTTTATTATTTTCATTCTATGTAGGAGGAAACTAAGGTATAGAAAGTTAAGTAACTCAAGGTAAAGGAACTAGTAATGGCAGAGCTGGGATTCAATATAATTTTTCCTTTTCTAGCATATACAAGCTACCAGCCACTAGACCAACATGACAATAAAGCTTCTGGGAGACACATCTCCTGGTTGCTGTTACGGTTTCCACCCACTTTGCAGATAGCCCCATCTATGCTGCTGTTCCCAAATTGTGTGCTTAAGCACCTGGTTTCCAACAGCAAACCCACCCAATTGCTGTGGGGAATTTTGTATTTTCAAGGGAAACAAAATAACAACAGCACTACTCAACATCAGACATCACATGATACTTTAGAGTTCAGATTATTCACACTCTATCACTTTTTAAGACATCATGTCTTTGCAAATCTGAGTTTGAAGGCATTGCTGTGATAAAAACCAAGAATTACCTGACAGGCACCATGGTACAGAATTTGAAAGTGGTGGGGTACAATCTAATTCTAAGGTTTGAGAAGCTATAAAGTACATGAAATGTGTATACATAAAATCACAAGACATAGTAGTCAATTAAGAATGAAATAAAATATTTATTTCTATGTATGTATATCATTCTATGTTTGAGTAAACTATTTAACTGCAGTTAATTGGCATATTTTTTGACGCAGGATCACCACGGGGTACGGGCGTGGACCTAAAAAACATCTTGGTACACTAAGGGCTGTGTGAGCTGAAAATGTTTGGGAACCCGTGTTCTACAACAAAAGTACTTCTCCTAAGAATACTGATCCCAGGAGTATCAATCCTACGTGTCAAAATTGCTTTCTTCTGTTCCTATCCAAGGAAGACATTCTCCTACCCATTTTTTATATTTTTCACCCAAACCATGGAGTATGTCTTAAAACCCCTCTCACTATCTAACCTGTCCTCTTAATTTTTGAACTGTCTTCCTTGAGCAGTATCTCAGTGAATGTCTAGGGGGAAACAAAGAATAAAACAACAAGAACAAAGAAGTTTCTGTTTTTTTCTTTCTTATTTCTTCACCCTTTGAGCCATGTTGAATTCCCTGAAGTAAACTAGAAAGATGCAGTGGCACAATTCTATCCTAATAAATAAAGGGATTGTATTATTGCAAGTAGTAAAGAAAGGTTCTTGGGAGGTAGAGCAGCAATTCAAAGTTAAACATTTTGAACAAATACAATTTTATTTGGCAAAATGTCCTTTCAGTTTGTAGTGATTTTAGTCTGCCTATCTCATCTGTAGGTCTCTTCCCAATATATTCTCATATTGGGGAGCAGAGTAAATGAGACTTGTTGACAGTGGACAGAACTCCCACTCTGACATAGGGGTTCACTTAAGGCTGAGCGCCGAAGAATCAATGCTTTTGAACTGTGGTGTTGGAGAAGACTCTTGAGAGTCCCTTGGACTGCAAGGAGGCCCAACCAGTCCATTCTGAAGGAGATCAGCCCTGGGATTTCTTTGGAAGGAATGATGCTAAAGCTGAAACTCCAGTACTTTGGCCACCTCATGCGAAGAGTTGACTCATTGGAAAAGACTCTGATGATGGGAGGGATTGGGGGCAGGAGGAGAAGGGGACGACAGAGGATGAGATGGCTGGATGGCATCACTGACTCGTTGGATGTGAGTCTGAGTGAACTCCGGGAGTTGGTGATAGACAGGGAGGCCTGGCATGCTGCGATTCATGGGGTCGCAAAGAGTCAGACAGGACTGAGCAACTCATCTGATCTTCTCTCCCTGTGTCCAACTGACTACTCTTGCTGCTCCTCACTCTTGAGCTCTGAAGGATACAGTCTTATAAATTTCCTTGGTTTTATGATCACTATTTTATGTCCAAATACATACCTAAAACATATAGATCAATGATTGCAAATGGAAAAATAGAAAATGATTCTAAAACTGTGATTATATATATATATATAGATAGATATAGATAGATAGATAGATACACCTATCTGTTAGGAAAAGCTGTGATAATTTTAATGGCACAATGACAAATAACAGAAATATTTCCTGAACTTGGGCAAATCAAAAAGTGGTAATTTTAAATATTTGAGGTTTAATTACAGATTGCAAGAAACACCCTGAGTTGTGACTGTGGCCATCAAAATGACTTTAGAGCTCAAAGCCAATCCAGGGGTCCAGAAGAGTAAACAATGCTCATCTGGTATACCTCTCTATGCCTTTTCCATTTTTAGGTAAATAACCAAGATATCAGGAAGTTTTAATTTGTGCAGCTTCTTCAAGCTATTCCAAAAATATTTTGGATTAGGAAGTGTCTTTACTTTCAAATGGAGAAGGAAATGGCAACCCACTCCTGTATTCTTGCCTGGAGAATCTCAGGGACAGAGGAGCCTAGTAGGCTGCCATCTATGGGGTCGCACAGAGTTGGACACGACTGAAGTGACTTAGCAGTAGCAGTTACTTTCAAAGAGCAGAACTTAAAAGGAACTCCTTCATTTCCTTCTATTTTTCTCAGCAACAAAGAAATTGACTCCCAAGATGACTGATTTAAGTCTTAAAAACAGAAAAAAAGGGAAGATTTCAACTTACAATTCCCTTCTATCCTTGCACTTTACACAACATATCTTCCTAATCAACATTTTAAATGCATTTAATCATTTTTTTTTACTCCACCTTTAAATACAAACTCTGCAAGGATAGCTTTCTCAAGCATATTATAGCATTTTCTAGAGTTGGTCCTAAGGATATGGACAGTATGGAATAATCCAAATGAAAAGCATAGGAATTGGCACCTCTAGCCACCTTCATGGTTTCCCTGGTGGCTCAGCAGTAAAGAATCTGCCTGCAATGCAGAAGATATAGGAGACATGGGTTTAATCCCTGGTGGAGTAGATCCCCTGGAGAAGGGCCTGCCAACCCACACCAAATCCTTAGCCATGAGAATCCCACAGACAGAGGAGCCTGGAGGACTATAATCCAAGGGGTCACAAAGAGTGGAACACAACTGAAGCAACTGAGCACAGCCACCTTCACATATTTCACCCCTGTACCCAACCTGTGGTAAACACTGATCTTCTCTGCATCTGTGAATTAATTTTTATCACTAGATTTATTGTGTTGATCATTTCACAACATGTAAAGATATCTATATCTATGATGTACACTTGAAAATTAATAGTTTATTCGTCAATTGCAACTCAGTTAAAGAAAGAAGCCTAAGAAACTATTTGACATTAAAAGCTACCCAAAAATTCCAAGTATTCTTACCTATGAGAGGTAGTAATTAGTTCAATTTAGGGAATTATAAAAGTTTTATTAAAGTGCTAAGGAGATAGCACACAATGCAGGAATTTTATGGGGCAAAATAAAATTATGAGACTGAGGAAAAAAATTTCAGAAGTAGATCATTTCAATCGATCTTATTCATTGATTGGCCAGGTGTGTGTGTGTGCATGGGTGCATGTGGGCATACATGCTCAGCAATGTCTCTTTGTGACATTATGGACTTGCAGCCCACCCAGCTCCTCTGTCCATGAGCTAGATATGGTGCTGTTAAACAGTTTATATATATATAAACTGTTATCAAAATGGGAATGGCTAAGAATAATAATTCTTCTCTGGTTACTCATGATTCCCCTAAGAAAGAGAGATAGAAATAGATAGAGCTAGAAGAGAGAGAGAAAGAGAGAGAGAGAACACGTTAGTGGTGGTAGCCAGCCAATGTCTGCATTACCTCTAACACAACATATTTAAAACTCCTCACATAATGCATATCTAGTGCTCCCTGTAAGCCAGTGATGATAGCGCTATAGTCCTACATCTTTGCAAACAATTTGTCCCAACTTTTATTAGGAAATTTTCTCAGTTCAGTTCAGTCGCTCAGTCGTGTCCAACTCTTTGTGACCCCATGGACGGCAGCACACTAGGCCTCTCTGCCCATCACCAAATCCCGGAGTTTACTCAAACTCATGTCTATTGAGTCAGTGATGCCATCCAGCCATCTCATCCTCTGTCATCCCCTTCTCACGCCTACAATCTTTCCCAGCATCAGGGGCTTTTGAAATGAGTCAGGTCTTCACATCAGGTGGCCAAAGTATTGGAGTTTCAGCTTCAACATCAGTCCTTCCAATGAATATTCAGGACTGATCTCCTTTAGAATGGACTGGTTGGATCTCCTTGTTGTCCAGGGGACTCTCAAGAGTCTTCTCCAACATCGCAGTTCCAAAGCATCAATTCTTCAGCACTCAGCTTTCTTTAGAGTCCAACTATCACATCCATACATGGAAAAACCATACCCTTGACTGGATAGACCTTTGTTGGCAAAGTAATGTATCTACTTTTTAAAATGCTGTCTAGGTCATCCCAGTACACCCATGGTGGATTCATGTTGATGTATGGCAAAACCAATGCAATATTATAAAGTAATAGCCTCCCATTAAAATAAATAAATTTAAATTAAAAAAATGCTGTCTAGGTTGGTCATAACTTTCCTTCCAAGGAGTAAGCGTCTTTTCATTTCATGGCTGCAATTACCATCTGCAGTGATTTTGGAGCCCAAAAAAATAGTCTGCCACTATTTCCACTGTTTCCCCATCAATTTGCCATGAAATGATGGGACTGGGTGCCATGATCTTTGTTTTCTGAATGTTGAGCATTAAGCCAACTTTTTCACTCTCCTCTTTCACTTTCATCAAGAGGCTCTTTAGTTCTTCCTCACTTTCTGCCATAAGGATGGTGTCATCTGAATATCTAAGGTTATTGATATTTCTTCCAGAAATCTCGATTCCAGCTTGTGCCTCATCCAGTCCAGCATTTCTCATAATGTACTCTGCATATAAGTTAAATAAGCAGGGTGACCATATACAGCCTTGATGTACTCCTTTTCCTATTTGGAACTAGTCTGTTGTTCCATGTCCAGTTCTAACTGTTACTTCCTGACCTGCATAAAGTTTTCTCAGCAGGCAGGCTGGGTGGCATGGTATTCCCATCTCTTTCAGAATTTTCTACAGTTCATTGTGATTCAGAATCATAGGCTTTGGCATAGTCAATAACGCAGAATTAGATGTTTTTCTGGAACTCTCTTGCTTTTTCGATCATCCAGTGGATGTTGGCAATTTGACATCTTGTTCCTCTCCCTTTTCTCAAACCAGCTTGAACATCTGGAATTTCATGGTTCATGTATTATTGAAGCCTAGTTGGAGAATTTTGAGCATTACTTTGCTAGCATGTGAGATGAATGCAATTGTGCAGTAGTTTGAGCATTGCCTTACTCCCCTTCTGGAATTTACCAGACCTCAGGCATCTTGAGCTATTTCAGTAATGACAAAGCCAATCATTGCTGTCCTTTATTTGTATTCACCAGTGGGATATGCAGCTTACATTCCATTTCCCATTTATTTTCCTTCTTTCTTTTTTTGTATACAAGAAGCTTTTTATGTCGTTAAAACAAAAAGTTTTCCCTAAGAGTTCTCCTTGTCTACAGGCCAAAATATGTGCCCTCTTTCATTTCTCTCTCTCTGCTTTCCGGCACAGACAGATTTTCTTCTAAAAATCTTCCACATTTTATATTGGGTATTTCTCACAATAAAATTTATGAATTCCACAAATTCTACTATTGATGCAAACATCCACTTTTCAAACAAGCATTACCTATCCTTTTCTCCTAAATTGTTTTATTCCTCCCAAGAGGTATCATTTATCCATTTAATGACTATTCCTACAGGGGATCTATCTGTTGTTCTGCTTTTCTTCCCCAGAGAAAGTTTCATCTTTGTTGAGATATGCTGTATGCTTTTAAATCCATAAATTTCCTTTAGTATACACTTTTGCCTCTTACCACAAGTGTTTGAATTTGCATCTCTTCTATATATTATGAACATCTTATTTTGAGAACTCTAGTCTTTTCCCAGGATAACTGACCTGATTTGGGAAATTTGTATTTGTTTTAACTTATGGAGAGAGGGACATGGCATTTGTCAGGGAAAATATCCATAACCTTTGTCATTGATTGTCTATAAAATGAAAACACACAACAGTTTCCTTATGGGAGAAGTTTCTCAGGGAATAGCTATTGTTTTCTCTCTGAGATTTTTTTCCTTCTTTTCCTTTTTCAAACACCTTGAAATTTTTCCCTCCTCCCGCCCATATACTGTCAAATCTTTAAGCTTCTAATTTTGCCCATTCCCCCAGTAAAGAGTAATTATTGGTAGATATTTCATTTACCCTTTGTACATGTTTATTCTCTTTGATAGATAAATCCCCCACTTCTTACAGTTTAATCTAAATCTATTAACTGATTGACTTCTAACATAATGTTAATAACATGTTAAAATATTTGGAGTATTAAGAAAATTTCATGAAATAACAGACACATAGTTATCCACCCTCACAGGCTAACATATCACACGTACAGCATAGCACTCTTTGAATGACTCCTATTATGATTACGGCTAAAGTCCCAGGCCAGCATTGTCATCGCTCTCGTCAGTGTGTTGGTTGGCGGTTCCACATAAGTTGTTCTACGTTTGCTATGTGTATGTGTGCCTGTAAGAACTATATATTGATGTTTGGGTTTCAAATATCTTTCAAAAATAGCTTTTGAGGACTTCCTTGGTAGTCCAGTAATTAAGAGTACACATTGCCATGCAGGGGACATGGGTTCCACCCTCAGTTGAGGAACTGAGATCCCGCTTGCCTCAGAGCAACTAAGCCCATGTGCTGAAACTACTGAAGACTTCATGCTGTGGTGCCCATGCGCCACAGCTAAAGAGCTCCTGTGCCTCAACAAAAGATCAAGTGTGCCACAACTAAGATCTGATGCAGCTAAATAAATAGCTCCTAATATTTACTGTTACTCTTTTTTGAAATTTATTCATGTTGATATTTGTTAGTCTATTGTTCTTAACTTCAAAATAATGTATATTCTATAAATAAATTTGTTGATCCCATTATCTCCCAAAGGAAACATATGATTTTCACTTTTTTCTATGAAAAACAGCTTTACAATGAACATATGTATACATATTATGTCTATTTGAATGTATTTATGTCTACTTGTATACACACTTCTTAATTTTAAGTTTTCTGCATTTTTCTAGGCATTGCAGTTGACAAAAAATTATCAATTTATACTTCCATGATGTATAGTATGTTTCTCTGTTACCAACCCACACTTGATCTTATTAGGACATTTAATTTTTGAAAATCTGATGATGATTAAATTATATTTCTATTTTTATTTGTTTTACCTGAAACGTTGTTGCTGAACCACAAAGGATGTCTGGATTCTTGGCCTCTGGAGGAGAAGAATTCAATTCAGGGCCAGAGACAAGTCTTGATAATGCAGGGCTTTTGTGTAATAAAGTTTTATTAAAGTATAAAGGAGATAGAGAAAGCTTCTGACATAGACATCAGAAGGGGCAAAAAGAGTACCTCCTCGCTAGTGTGAGCAATGAAGTTATATGCTATTAAAAAGCCTCTTGATGAAAGTCAAAGAGGAGAGTGAAAAAGTTGGCTTAAAGCTCAACATTCAGAAAACTAAGATCATGGCATCTGGTCCCATCACTTCATGGGAAATAGATGGGAAACCAGTGGAAACAGTGTCAGACTTTATTTTTGGGGGCTCCAAAATCACTGCAGATGGTGATTGCAGCCATGAAATTAAGAGACATTTATTCCTTGGAAGGAAAGTTATGACCAACCTAGATAGCATATTGAAAAGCAGAGACATTACTTTGCCAACAAAGGTCCATCTACTCAAGGCTATGGTTTTTCCAGTAGTCATGAATGGATGTGAGAGATGGACTGTGAAGAAAGCTGAGCACCAAAGAATTGATGCTTTTGAACTGTGGTGTTGGAGAAGACTCTTGAGAGCCCATTGGACTGCAAGGAGATCCAACCAGTCCATCCTAAAGGCGATCAGTCCTGGGTGTTCTTTGGAAAGACTGATGCTAAAGCTGAAACTCCAATACTTTGGCTACCTCATGAGTCTCTCACTGGAAAAGAGTTGTCTCATTGGAAAAGACTCTGATGCTGGGAGGGATTGAGGGCAGGAGGAAAAGGGGACGACAGAGGATGAGATGGCTGGATGGCATCACTGACTCGATGGACGTGAGTTTGAGTGAACTCCAGGAGTTGGTGATAGACAGGGAGGCCCGGAGTGCTGCAATTCATGGGGTCGCATAGAGTCAGACACGACTGAGCAACTGAACTGAACTGAACTGAATTACTTATTAAAGTGAATTGAAAGAATGTATGGAGGTTGTAAAGACCTCACTAGACCCAATCCATAATTTGCATTTTAAGATAACAGGATTAGCCGGAAGGTTTTTTTCCAGAGACTGTCCTCAAGCAGATACATTATTGTTATATAATCCTAAGGAATGCAAAGGAAAAAAAGTTTGTTTTTTCTTCCCGTTTGAGAATTCCAGACCCCTTTCTCCTTGGGGACCCCTGACCTTCTTATCAACCTGCCTAGGAACTGACTCTCTCATACATAAGTGCAGTTTGTAGATGATTATATTTATTAGTTTTAAGTGTACTATTAGGTGACTTTTAACAGTTCACCTAATGGTGTACATTAACCAAAGTATGTAATAGTATAACAAACTATGCATTAAGGCAAAATCATAACTACCACTAAAAACATGAAAAAAAATTTTTTTTCCAGTCTCCAAAATATTCACGTGTATTCCTGTCCCCACACTGGCCTTTTGCCACCACTGAGGGACTGAGGGATTCAGAGACCATATCCAGTTGTTCTCTTTCATTGTTTAAGTGAATAAAAGAATGGAGATATATACATAGATCCCCTGGAGAAAGAATGTGTATCCATTCCAGTGTTTTTGCTTATGAAATCCCATGGATAGAGTAGCCTGGTGGGCTATAGTCCATGGGGTCACAGAGTCAGACACAACTGATGGTTTAGTCGCTAAGTCATTTGTGACTCTTTGTGACCCCATGGGAATGTAGCCCTCCAGGCTCCTCTGTCCATGTAATTTTCCAGACAAGAATACTGGAGTGAGTTTCCATTTCCTCATATACTACTAATGTTGACAAAAAAAAAAAAAAGATACTATTCTGTGCTTTGCTCCATTCACCTCTCTTCCAATTTCGTACAATGGGTTCTTTCATATTCTTACAGAGACTTCTTCAAAGATAAAGTATCTATTACCCATACTATACCCATTATTTCTAATTGATTTTTCCATGAAAATTGCTTTGTCACTTACATTTCATCAAATTTGAGTGTATCTCCTGATTGTTGAATAGTTGGGTCTATCCCACTTGGTGCTATTTTCCTCCTATATTTTGCACTTCAGTTTTGGGTGCAATATTCATGGGCATTTTTCTCTTTCTCTTTAGGCACATGACCCATGTCTAATAAGTTTGATTTTTCTTTCCTGCCTGATATTGCTAACCTCTGAACTTGTTCTCTGGGACTATGAACCTTATTGTAGTCGCTCAATGGCCAGTTGGTAGGCTTTTCTCACATTTTGTCTCTGTCACCTAATTTTGCTTGCGTGTGCCACTGAAAGGGCAGATGACGCTACTGGTAGTGAACTTGCCTGCCAATACAGGAGATGCAAGAGATGTGGGTTTGATCCCTGAGTCTTAAAGATCCCCTGGAGGAGGGTATGACAACTCCACTCCAGTATTCTTGCCTGGAGAAGCCCATGGACTCCACTCCAGTATTCTTGCCTGGAGAAGCCCATGGACTCCACTCTAGTATTCTTGCCTGGAGAAGCCCATGGACAGAGGAGCCTGGTAGGTTATAGCCCATAGGGTCACAAAAAGACAGACAAGACTGAAACATAGCACACATGTATACCATTAAAAATATGCAACATTTTTATTATAGCAAATGGGCTTTAATTAATCAGTGAAAACCATATTATTGCATCCAACAGATTCATGCATTGAACTCCACACTAGTCATGTAAAATAAATGGGAAGGTTTACTATC
This sequence comes from Bison bison bison, assembly GCF_000754665.1. Classification (NCBI taxonomy): domain Eukaryota; kingdom Metazoa; phylum Chordata; class Mammalia; order Artiodactyla; family Bovidae; genus Bison; species Bison bison. The sequence continues at coordinate 1,268,723 of NW_011494829.1, forward strand.
CACTCATATATTAGAATCAAAATTCTTGCCTTCTGTTTTTTTTTTTTTCTGGATCCTCAGATAATCAAGCTTGCCTTCAGTTTCTATGAACTGATCCACATATTTCTCTAATATGCATAACTCTAATCATTTTGTAATTTCAGATTGATATAAGCTCATATACCCAAACATATACCTTTTGTCTTTGTGAGAGGAAGTAGCTAGGAACTAAGAATCTTCATGATATCAATTATATGTCACATTCTTAATAACACTACTGAGTGTGTCTTCTGCAGAGGTATGGGTCAGCAGTGGACTCCCACAGGGGCAGGGGCTCTGGGTGCAGCAGACATGGGTATGGCATAGCCCTCTTGGATGAGGGTGCCATTATCTCCACCATAGAGCCACCAGAACTTACACAGGACTGGGGACAGACTCTTGGAGGGCACAAATAGACTTGACCCAGACTTGCCCGTGTGTGTCCAGGTGTCTCCAGCGAAGGTGTGGGTCAGCGGTGGCCTGCTACAGGGATGGGGGCAGTGAGTGTAGCAGTGCATGCATGGGACCCTTTGAAGGAGATTTCCATTATCTTCAAAGCCTCCACTATAGTTTGGCCTCAAGTCAAATAATAGGGAGGGAACACAGCCCCACTCATCAACAGAAAATTGGATTAATGATTTACTGAGCATGGCCCTGCCCATCAGAACAAGACCCAGTTTCCCCCTCAGTTAGTCTCTCCCATCAGGAAGCTTCGGTAAGCCTCTTATCCTTCTCCATCACAGGGCAGACAGACTGAAAACCACAATCACAGGAAAATAGTCAATCTGATTATATGGACCACAGCCTTGTCTAACTCAATGAAACTATGAGCCATGCCAGGTAGGGCCACCCAAGACAGACGGGTCATGGTGGACAGATCCGACAAAACATGGTCCAATGGAGAAGGGAATGGCAAACCACTTCAGTATTATTGCCTTGAGAAACCTATGAACAGTATGAAAGGCAAAATGATAGGACACTGTAAGATGAACTTGCCAGGTCAGGAGGTGCCTAATATGCTACTGGAGAACAATGGAAAAATAACTGCAGAAAGAATGAAGACATGGAACCAAAGCAAAAACAACACCTAGTTCTGGATGTCACTGGTGATGGAAGTAAAGTCTGATGCTGTATTAATATTGCATAGGAACCTGGATTGTTAGGTCCATGAATCAAGGCAAATTAGAAGTGGTCAAACAGGAGATGGCAGTGAACATCTATATTTTAGGAATCAGTGAATTAAAATGAACTGGAATGGGTGAATGTAATGCAGATGACCATGATATCTACTACTGTGGGCAAGAATCCCTTAGAAAAAATGGAGTAGCCATCATAGTCAACAAAAGAGTCAGAAATGCAGTACTTGGATGCAATCTCAAAAATGACAGAATGATCTCTGTTCATTTCCAAGGCAAACCATTCAATATCATGGTAATCCAAGACTATTCCCCAACCAGTAATGCTGAAGAAGCTGAAGTTGAATGGTTCTATGAAGACATACAAGATCTTCTAGAACTAACATCCAAAAAAAAAAAAAAGATGTCCTTTTCATTATTTGGGACTGGAATACAAAAGTAGGGAGTCAAGAAACACCCGGAGTAACAGGCAAAGAGAACAGAATGGCCTTGGAGAACAGAATGAAGCAGGGCAAAGACAAGTGGAGTTTTGCCAAGAGAGCACACTGGTCATAGTAAACACCCTCTTGCAACAACACAAGAGAAGATTCTACATATGGACATCACCAGATGGTCAATACTGAAATCAGATTGATTGTATTGTTTGGAGCCAAAGATGGAGAAGCACTATACAGTCAGCAAAAACAAGAATGGGAGCTGACTGTGGCTCAGATCATGAGCTCTTTATTGCCAAATTCAGACTTGAATAAAGTGGGGAAAACCACTAGACCATTCAGGTATGACCTAAACAAAACCTCTTACAATTTTATAGTGGAAGTCACAAATAGATTCAAGGGATTAGATCTGATAGACAAAGTGTCTGAAGAACTATGGACAGAGATTCATGACACTTTACAGGAGGCAGTGATCAAGACCATTCCCAAGAAAAACAAATGCAAAAAGGCAAAATGATTGTCTGAGGAGGCCTTACAAACAGTTGAGAAAATAAGAGGAGCAAACGGCAAAGGAGAAAAGGAAAGATTTAACCATTTGAATGTAGAGTTCCAAAGAATAGCAAGGAGAGATAAGAGAGACTTCCTCCACATTCAATGCAAAGACATAGAGGAAAACAATAGAATGGAAAGACTAGAGATCTCTTTAACAAAACTAGAGATACCAAGGGAACATTTCATGCAAAGATGAGCTCAATAAAGGACAAAAATGGCATAGACCTAACAGAAGCAGAAGATATTAAAAAGAGGTGGGAAGAATACACAGAAGAACTATACAAAAAAAAAAAAAGTCATGACCTAGATAATCACGATGGTGTGATCACTCACCTAGAGCCAGACATCCTGGAAAGGAAAGTCAAGTGGGCCTTAGGAAGCATCACTACGAACAAAGCTAGTGGAGGTGATGGAATTCCAGTTGAGCTGTTTCAAATCCTAAAAGATGATGTTGTGAAAGTGCTGCACTCAATATGCCAGCAAATTTGGAAGACTCAGCAGTGGCCACAGCACTGGAAAAGGTCAGTTTTCATTCCAATCCCAAAGAAAGGCAATGTCGAAGAATGTTCAAACTACCTTGCAAATATACTCATCTCAAACGCTAGTAAAGTAATGGTTAAAATTCTTTAAGCCAGGCTTCAACAATATATGAACTTGAACTTCCAGATTTTTAAGCTGGATTTAGAAAACACAGAGGAACAAGAGATCAAAATGCCAACATCTGCTGAATCATAGAAAAAGCAAGAGAGTTCCAAAAAAGCCACCATCATCCTAATACCAAAACCTGACAAAGAAGCCACAAAAAAAGAAAACTACAGGCCAATATCACTGATGAACATAGATGCAAAAATCCTTAACAAAATTCTAGCAATCAGAATCCAGCAACACATTAAAAAGATCATACACCATGATCAAGTGGGCTTTATCCCAGGGATGCAAGGATTCTTCAATATCCACAAATCAATCAATGTAATACA
>NW_011494829.1:1272601-1272785 GCF_000754665.1 Bison bison bison
ATATTGATCAATGGAATAAAATAGAAAGCCCAGAGATAAATCCACGCACATATGGACACCTTATCTTTGACAAAGGAGGCAAGAATATACAATGGATTAAAGACAATCTCTTTAACAAGTGGTGCTGGGAAATCTGGTCAACCACTTGTAAAAGAATGAAACTGGACCACTTTCTAACACCATA
>NW_011494829.1:1272885-1290539 GCF_000754665.1 Bison bison bison
TTCTAACACCATACACAAAAATAAACTCAAAATGGATTAAAGATCTAAACATAAGACCAGAAACTATAAAACTCCTAGAGGAGAACATAGGCAAAACACTCTCTGACATACATCACAGCAGGATCCTCTATGACCCACCTCCCAGAATATTGGAAATAAAAGCAAAAATAAACAAATGGGACCTAATTAAACTTAAAAGCTTCTGCACATCAAAGGAAACTATTAGCAAGGTGAAAAGACAGCCTTCAGAATGGGAGAAAATAATAGCAAATGAAGCAACCGACAAACAACTAATCTCAAAAATATACAAGCAACTCCTACAGCTCAACTCCAGAAAAATAAACGACCCAATCAAAAAATGGGCCAAAGAACTAAATAGACATTTCTCCAAAGAAGACATACAGATGGCTAACAAACACATGAAAAGATGCTCAACATCACTCATTATCAGAGAAATGCAAATCAAAACCACTATGAGGTACCATTTCACACCAGTCAGAATGGCTGCGATCCAAAAGTCTACAAATAATAAATGCTGGAGAGGGTGTGGAGAAAAGGGAACCCTCTTACACTGTTGGTGGGAATGCAACCTAGTACAGCCACTATGGAGAACAGTGTGGAGATTCCTTAAAAAACTGGAAATAGAACTGCCTTATGATCCAGCAATCCCACTGCTGGGCATACACACTGAGGAAACCAGAAGGGAAAGAGACACGTGTACCCCAATGTTCATCGCAGCACTGTTTATAATAGCCAGGACATGGAAGCAACCTAGATGTCCATCAGCAGATGAATGGATAAGAAAGCTGTGGTACATATACACAATGGAGTATTACTCAGCCATTAAAAAGAATACATTTGAATCAGTTCTAATGAGGTGGATGAAACTGGATCCTATTATACAGAGTGAAGTAAGCCAGAAGGAAAAACATAAATACAGTATACTAACGCATATATATGGAATTTAGAAAGATGGTAACAATAACTCTGTATACGAGACAGCAAAAGAGACACTGATGTATAGAACAGTCTTATGGACTCTGTGGGAGAGGGAGAGGGTGGGAAGATTTGGGAGAATGGCATTGAAACATGTAAAATATCATGTAGGAAACGAGTTGCCAGTCCAGGTTCGATGCACGATGCTGGATGCTTGGGACTGGTGCACTGGGACGACCCAGAGGGTTGGTGTGAGGAGGGAGGAGGGAGGAGGGTTCGGGATGGGGAACACATGTATACCTGTGGTGGATTCATTTTGATGTTTGGCAAAACTAATACAATTATGTAAAGATTAAAAATAAAATAAAATTAAAAAAAAAAAACAAAAAAACAAAAAAAAAAGGAAACACAAAAATAAAAAAAAAAAAAGCATCTACTTCTGCTTTATTGACATGCCAAAACCTTCGACTGTGTGGATCACAATAAACTGTGGAAAATTCTTAAAGAAATGGGAATATCAGACCACCTGATCTGCCTTCTGAGAAATCTGTGTGAAGGTTAAGAAACAACAGTTAGAATTGGACATGGAACAACAAATTGGTTCCAAATTGGGAAAGGAGTATGTCAAGGCTGTATTTTGTCACCCTGCTTATTTAACTTATATGCAGAGTACATCATAAGAAATACTGGACTGGATGAAGCACAAGCTGGAATCAAGATTGCTGGGAAAAATATCAACAATGTCAGATATGCAGATGACACCACCCTTATGGAAGAAAGCGAAAAAGAACTAAAGAGCCTCTTGATGAAAGTGAAAGAGAAGAGTGAAAAAGTTGGCTTAAGACTCAGCATTCAGAAAACTAAGATCATGGCATCTGGTTCCATCACTTCATGGCAAATAGATAGGGAAACAATGGAAACAATGACAAACTTTTTCGGGGGGGGGGCCTCCAAAATCACTGCAGAATGCAAGTGCTGCCATGAAATTAACAGACACTTGCTCCTTGGAAGAAAAGTTATGACCAACCTAGACAGCATATTAAAACCAATGACATTACTTTGCCAACAAAGGTCTGTATAGTCAAAGCTTTGGTTTTTCCAGTAGTCATGTATGGATGTGAGAGTTGGACTATAAAGAAAGCTGAGCTCCAAAGAATTGATGCTTTTGAACTGTGGTGTTGGAGAAGACTTTTGAGAGTCCCTTAGGGTGCAAGGAGATCAACCAGTCCATCCTAAAGTAAATCAGTCTGAATATTCATTGGAAGGATTGATGCTGAAGGTGAAACTCCAATACTTTGGTCACCTAATGTGAAGAATTGACTCATTTGAAAAGACTCTGATGCTAGGAAATATTGAAAGCAGGAGGTAACAGTGATGACAGAGGATGAGATGATTGGATGGCATCACTGACTCAGTGGACATGTGTTTGAGTAGACTACGGGTGTTGGTGCTGGACAGTGAGGCCTGGCATGCTGCAGTCCATGGTGTTTCAAAGAGTTGGACAGGACTGAGCAACTGAACTGAACTGAATGTTGAATTTTGATATGCATGCAAATTTAGCAGCACAGCCTTCTTCTCTAATCTCTTGGCCATTTTTATGATAACTAAATTATATGCAAATTTTTCTCATCTTTTCAGCCACTGCAAACATTTTCATATATGACTTGCAATCTCTATGATTAATTTTTTGAAAGATATTTCAAAGGATAATTGACAAAGGATAATATGTAAAATGGTTATGAATGACAGCATTTAAAGGAAAGTTAATTCACAAGTAGTTAAAATAAATTCTTGGGAAAGAGATACTTGAAGATTCCATGTTGCTTTTAATGGAAAAATTATAAAATATTGCCCACATTTTTTTATTCTGTTTGAAGTATTTGTGTTTAATTTTGGTGAACACATACAAAAACAAATACATGCATCTAAATGATGATTGTTAAATTTCAAATGTTTATAATTAAAAATCATGTTTGTATAATTTTAACAATCATCATGTTTTGGATTTGTTCCCTTATGTATTCTCTTTTTTGAATCCATTCAAGTTACTATCTTCTAAAACTTATAAAGACTAGAACTAGAGATTTTCAATTTTCTATTAATAATTTCCTTATTGTTCAAATTATTTTAGGTCATTATTTGTAAGAATTCCACATTATGTGTTTTGACATTGATTCAAGTTGAATTATGGCAAAGAGAGGTTGTTTATATCCTTCTAAATGTGTTTCTTCTAATTATGTTTTTTATTATGATGGGCATTATACATATTTTTTTTACCTTCTGTTTCATCAAAATACAAATGCTAGAAATCTTTATCATATCTTAATGCTAAATATACACAAAGGACAAGAACATATGTTTTATGTTTTTATATGTTTCTTATGTGTTAGGACAGTCCCTAAACATATGAGACCTTAATTGAATTTTATGTTATTTTGTTGTCACACATGACATTTAATTGTGCTCTAAGAATCATATGCTATTTGCAGTCCTGTAGTAAGTATGGAGGTAATAGAAACACATTATTATACAACATGAAATGCAAAAATTAAACATCCTGACTAAACCTATTTGACAGGTATAACAACTGAATGACTATACATTTTAAATACCTTTCCAACTAAAATTTTATAGAAAAAATAGGATTTGAATGGGACTTCTCAAGTGGTGCCGTGGTAAAGAATCTGCCTGCAAATGCAGGAGACACAAGAGATGAAGTTTTGACCCCTGGGTCGAGAAGATACCCTGGAGTGGAAATGACAAACCTCTCCAGTATTCTTGCTGCCTGGAAAATTCCACAGACAGAAGACCCTGGTGGGCTGCAGTTCATGAGGTCACAAAGAGTAGGACATGACTGAGTGACTGAGCACTAAGGTTTGAATACTATCATGTCATATGGTAAACACTACGGATTTTATTCTATGTTAGATTATAACTTCACTGTTGACACCTAATTGATATTGAATTCAGTTAGAGAAACATTTTATTCTTTATTTCCAGTATTTAGTAATGTTATTTAGTAATGTTATTTTACTGTTTGCTTTATTGGGTTGTAGTTCCAATACAGTATTATGCAGAAGTGGTATGAGAGGGCATATTGTCTTGTCCCTGGAGTTCAATATTCCATTATTATGTATTAGATGAAGTTCTATGTAGATGCCTTGTATCAACCTGAGATAGTGTTTCTATTTAAAACTTTCTCAGGTATTGATCATTAAAAGGTGCTGAAAATATGGTCAAATATACTTTTCTCCACTTGCTGAAATTAATTGTGTTAATAGTTTCCATCATTATATTAATGTGGTGTATTGAATGGACTTAGTTAAATAATCTTCCATGTCTGGGATATAATCAACTTATCATTTATCAGAAGTATATTGCAGAAATTTGATGCATTTGCATTTTTCATTAATGATGATGTTATTCTAGAAATTTTTTCTTGCAATTTTTCTCAAGCTTTGGAGGCAGGTTTGTATTGGACTCATGTAGTTATTTGGCAAGTGTCCTTCTTTCCAGTTCTTAACTATGTGTGAAATATTGATAGCATTCATTTTTAAAATATTTGACAGAATTCACCCGTGGAAACTTCTCAGTCTTGAGGCTTTTTTCTGGGGATGTTTTTCACTATAAGCTGAATTTATTTAATATATATTTAGGTACTTAGAATTTCTCCTTATATTTATGTTAGTCTGAGTAACTGTTTTACTGAGGAATTTATGAAAAACACAGGAGAAAAGGAAAGCTATACCCATTTGAATGCAGAGTTCCAAAGAATAGCAAGGAAAGATAAAAAAGCCTTCCTCAGTGATCAGTGCAAAGAAATAGAGGAAAACAACAGAATGGGAAAGACTAGAGATCTCTTCAAGAAAATTAGAACTACCAAGGGAATATTTCATGCAAAGATGAGCTCAATAAAGGACAGAAATGGTATGGACCTAACAGAAGCTGAAGATATTAAGAAGAGATGGCAAGAATACACAGAAGAACTGTACAAAAAAGATCTTGATGCCCCAGATAATCATGATGGTGTGGTCACTCACCTAAAGCCAGACATCCAGTAATTTGAAGTCAAGTGGGCCTTAGGAAGCATCACTACAAATAAAGATAGTGGAGGTAATGGAATTCCAGTTGAGCTATTTCAAATCCTAAAAGATGATGCTGTGAAAGTGCTGCACTCAATGTGCCAGAAAATTTGGAAAGCTCAGCAGTGGCCACAGCACTGGAAAAAATTAGTGTCCATTCCAACCCCAAAGAAAGGCAATGCCAGAGAATGTTCAAACTACCTCCCAATTGCACTCATCTCACACGCTAGTAAAATAATGCTCAAAATTCTTCAAGCCAGGCTTCAACAATATATGAACTGTGAAATTCCAGATGGTCAAGTTGGATTTAGAAAAGGTAGAGGAACCAGAGATCAAATTGCCAACATCTGTTGGGTCATCAAAAAAGCAAGGGAGTTCCAGAAAAAAACATCTATTTCTGCCTTATTGACTATGCCAAAGCCTTTGACTGTGTCATCACAATAAACTGTGGAAAATTCTGAAAGAGATGGGAATACCAGACCACCTGACATGCCTCTTGAGAAATTTGTATGTAAGTCAGGAAGCAACAGTTAGAACTGGACATGGAACAACAGACTAGTTCCAAATAGGAAAAGGAGTACATCAAGGCTGTATATTGTCACCCTGCTAATTTAACTTATATGCAGAGTACCTCATGAGAAACGCTGGGCTGGATGAAACACAATCTGGAAAAATTGCCTGGATAAATATCAATAACCTCAGATATGCAGATGCCACGACCCTTATGGTAAAAAGTGAAGAAGAACTAAAGAGCCTCTTGATGAAAGTGAAAGAGGAGAGTGAAAAAGTTGGCTTAAAGCTCAACATTCAGAAAATGAAGTTCTAAAAACTAAGATGGCATCCAGTCCCATCACTTCATGGCAAATAGATGGGGAAACAGTGGAACCAGTGACAGAGTTTATTTTTGGGAGGCTCCAAAATCTCTGCAGATGGTGACTACAACAATGAAATTAAAAGATGCTTACTCCTTGGAAGGAAAGTTATGACCAACCTAGATAGCATTTTCAAAAGCAGAGACATTACTTTGCCACCAAAGGTCCGTCTAGTCAAGGCTATGGTTTTTCCAGTAGTCATGTATGGGTGTGACAGTTGGACTATAAAGAAAGCTGAGGGCTGAAGAATTGATGCTTTTAACTGTGATGTTGGAGAAGACTCTTGAGAGTCACTTGGAGTGCAAAGAGAACCAACCAGTCCATCCTAAAGGAAATCAGTCCTGAATGTTCATTGGAAGGACTGATGTTGAAGTTGAAACTCCAATACTTTGGCCACCTGATGTGGAGAACTGACTCATTGGAAAAGACCATGATGTTGGAAAGATTGAAGGTGGGAGAAGGGGATGACAGAGGATGAGATGGTTGGATGGCATCACCGACTCAACGGACATGAGTTTGGGTCAACTCCCAGACTGGTGATGGACAGGGAGGCCTGGTTGATGCAGTCCATGGGATTGAAAGAGTCAGACGTGATTGAACAACTGAACTGAACTGAACTGAGGAATTCATTCATTTCATCAAATTTGCTGAATTAATTAGAATAAAAATGTTCATAATAGTCTTGCTGCTGCTAAGTCACTTCAGTTGTGTCCGACTCTGTGAGACCCCATAGGTGGCAGCCCACCAGGCTCCTCCATTCCTGGGATTCTCCAGGCAAGAACACTGGAGTGGGTTGCCATTTCCTTCTCCAATGCATGAAAGTGAAGTCGCTCAGTAGTGTCCAACTCTTCGCGACCCCATGGACCGCAGCCTACCAGGCTCCTCCATCCATGGATTTTTCAAGCAAGAGTACTGGAGTGGAGTGCCATTGCCTTCTCCTCATAATAGTCTTTTTACGCATTAATATCGGTGGCATCTATGGTGACATTGCTTCTTTGCTTTCTGATATTGATTTTTTTGTTCTCTTTTGTTCTTGATTTGTCATATTTAGTGCTTATCATGTTAACTTTTTTAAAAACTTAGATTATTAACTTTCCTTCCTGTTTTTCAGTTTATTATTCATAATTTCTTTTCTCAGATTTGTTTTTTTTTTTTAACTTATTTTTTCTTTGGTTCAATTGCTCTTTTATTTCTCCCTTAAACTGGTGAAACAAATATCATTCGTTTTAATATATCTTTTTAATTAGTACAAGCATTTAAAACTATACAATTTCCTCTAAATTATGCCTCAGGTACATCCTACAGATTTTTTAACATTCACTTTATAACTTTCATTTATTTTAACATATAGTCTAAATCATTATTTATTACTACTTTACACATAGGTTTATTAAAATTGTATAAATTAATTCTCATATTTGAGGATTTCCTAAATATATATTTGTTTTCTAATTTAATCTACTGTGGTCCAAAACCTTGCTGGGTCAGACTTCAAGCTTTGGAAATTGTGTAGACCTGTGTTGTGGCCCAGTATGTTGTCTGTTTCATAAATATTAATGTGCACTTAAAAGAATGCATTTTGTTAGTGTAATGATTTGTAAAAATCAGTAAGTGAAATTAATTGTAGCTGTTAAGATCTCCTGGAGTTAACCAAGTTTTTTGATTACCTGTTTTATCAGTTGCTGAGAAACAGCAACAATTTTCAATTATGATTTTGTCTATTTCACCTGTAATATTGTTATAACTGTCTGATTACTTAGTTTTGTTTTGTTTTTTTATCATTAAGGAATAGCTCAGGGAGAGAGAGGGGAAAAAAAAAGGATTAAAAGCAAGAAAGAAGGAAAGATTTATGAAGGGAAGGAAGAGGAGGGAGAGAAAAGGGAAGAAAAGAGAGGAAAGATCATTAATAGTATGTTCTCACTAAAGGAAATTCTAAACAAAATTACAAATTTAAAAGATTATAAAAGTTTAATGTGAAAACAGAATGATTTTTTTTATCTTTATAAAAAGCCAGTCATTAAAACTACACACTATGTAATTCCATATATATGATTTTCTGTGTGTGCTCCATCATGTTCAACTCTTTGCGACCCCATGGACTGTAGCCTAACAGGCTCCTCCCTCCTTTTTTTCCAGCTGAGATTCCAGAGGATCTTCCAGACCCCGGGATAAAATCTGCAAATCTCCTGTGCCACCTGCTTTGCAGGTGGGCTCTTCACCATTGACCCACCTGAGAAACCCCTTGGGAAGCCCAATATATAATTTTATGGGAAGGCAAAATCGTAAGGACAGAAATCAAATAAATGGTTGCTAGAGGTTGAGAGAGTTAGGTAGAGATTTGCTACAAAGGAGTAAAAGTGAGCTTAAGGCGATGAAAATGTTCATTATGTTGCTTGTGGTGGAGGTGAAATAGCTATACTTTTTAAAAACTTGTCAAACTCTATCTCTAAAATGATGACTGAAAACATCAACAACAATAAAAAATAAAGTTCTGTTTGTTGCATATTTGAGTCTAGATATTGATTTGATGTCCACTAAAAGTAAAACTGAGTATAACATTTCTTACAAGCATCATTAAACGTTTAAAATCTTCAACTGCTGATACAAGAAATCTAAAAGGGACAGATTATATTAAATTTACAATGAAAAGCCTTGCCAAATTTTTCAAATTATTTTTAAATACTTAGGAAAAATCTATAGTTCTTAATGATAATTTCAAACCAACTATGACTCTTGTTTTTCTATCATATAATGAATGATTTTTTATACCAAAGTAAATAGAGTCCAAGTAAGTGAATGAAGAGTGCAAATTTAAATTTACCCTAATTTTTAACTCCCTCTAGATATCTCAGCTGCATATTTGTACATATCAATATAAAGTCTCTGAGTTTTTGTGAGAAGCAATTATTTTAAGACATCACAACATTGTATCTTTAAGATCTATATTAAAACTAACATATATATATATATATATACACACACACACCCATATATATATATATACACACCCATGTATACATACACCCATACATATATATACACACATACATATATATGTATATATGCATTGGTTCTAGGTCACTTCGGTTACGTCTGACTATATGTCTGACCAGTTATGTCTGGTTATTATGGACTATAACCCACAAGGCTACTTTGTCACTGGGATTCTCCAGGCAAGAATACTGGGTTATCATTTCCTTCTCCTGCATGTATATTTAACATTATTAACACATTTAACAAATTCTTCATGACATGTTATATAATGCAAAGTGATTTGAGGATGTATTTAATTTATAAATATCATTTATTAACCAACCTAATTTTTTCAAATATAGATAATGGTGTGGAAAATTTGAAATCATTGCAATTATTCACCCATTTCTATTTTGCTATACTTTAAAATATATATCCAATATAAAAATAATTATTTAAAACATTCTATTATAATGCTTAGTAAGACTAAGAACCTAAATATGTCAAAAATTTTTAAATATTTAATGTTTTTGTGTAACAGTGGTATCAGTATTTCCAATCTAAAGATAATTTACTTCCTTATACAAAATTTGGGCATATTTACACTAGTCACAAGTTTGCATTTGAACTCTTTGAGTTATAAAAATGCTTAGAAACTTCATAAAATGCTTAGAAGATTATTGTTCCCAATGTGTAACTTGATCTGCTGACAGTGTTCTTTTCAATATTTAATATTTTGATATGTATTATTTGGTGATATTTTAAAATATTTTAATACTTGATACTGATGCCCTTTCATGTAACTTAAGAAAAAATAACTTGTTACTAACAGATTTCCTATATCTAGTGTATGTTTAATCTGAGCCTCCAAATGTTTGCATAATATTTATCCTGGAAAATAAGTATTTGTATCAAATTTATATTTCCTTTGCTAATAGGTCCTGAGCTAGAATTCAAATTATGTCAGTATATGTTATCAGACCAAACCTGGTCCACTGACCTGACACAAAGCAAAACCTACCTACCAACACTGAGTTGTGGTGAGGGAATGTGTAGCATTTATTGTTGGTACCAAGTGACAGCTTGTGTTCAAAAGCCCTAAGCTCCCCAATGACTTCAGGGACTTTTTTTTTTTTTTTTAATGACAGTTTGAGAGAAAATTTCACAGGGTGTCTGATCAGTTTGTGTTCAGTTCCCTGTTTGATTGATGTTGAGGCAACAGGTGAGGTCACAGGATTCAGCATCTTCAAACCTCTGGCTCTAGCTGGTCTGACAGCTAGATGCTCATGGTCATCATAGAGCTATTCCACCTATTGATAGTTTCACTATCTTCAAAACAACTCAAGGACATGACTGAGAATATTATCTATAGCCCTTGAGAAGAAACCAAAGGTCCTTGACTTTGTTTTATAGCTAAACTATTATTATTTTGTTCTAGCTCAGGCTCTTTCCTTTATTTTTGTATTTTCTCACTTCTCTGATTAAATGTGCTTTTTTGGAACTCGGGGAAGATCTAGGAAGCTAAAGTTCTTCTATAAACAATAGGTGAAGTATACATTGGGGTCTTTCCCTGGAAAGGTCCCACAGGGTCCTGCTCAGTTTCATATATATAATTATAATGATTTGCATTTTTGCTTTTTGAAATTAATTAACTTATTTTATTTATTCTGAATAGACTCTAAAATATATTACATAAATATCTAAAGAAAACAAAATAAACTCACTAACACACACACACTGGCAAAATATGCAATGCATATTTCTTACAGTATTTAGTATAATGTATAATAGATATAAGTGGAGATACTGTTGGTGATACATTATTAGAACTTCCTATATCTCTTCCACATACTTTTACAACATGAATACCATTGTAGACAAACACTTCAAACCTCAGAAGCACTCTACTCATCATAGAATATTTTTAAAACATGTTACATTTTAGTGAAAAAGTAGTCCCTATAGCCCAGAAAGAGTAAATACAAGTTGTTGATCTTCTGGGATCCTATTTTGTTGCTTTAGATTTGCAATTAAAATAGATCTCAAACGGTTATAAAAATACCCAAGGAGACACCAGGAAGGAAAGTCAGAAAAACAGTAACATTTGCTAAGAGTGTTTACCAACTTCAAAATTGTTGATATAAATAAATAGTAGCAAATATTGAATCCATAAATCTATTTTATGTTGGTGGAAAAATAATTGTGGTTTTGCATTGTTGAATTTTGTCATTTGATATTGAAATACATTCTTTAATAAATGTGGTTTATGTTATACATCATTTTGATCTGCATTTCTTGCTTTATTTTTTATTGTAAAGACAGTACTTGCTGTGTACTTTTATTTATTTTAGACTAGGGAAATGTTGTTAGACAAAAATAAAATTCTGGAAATTTTCTTATTTAAACTCAAAATGTGTCATAAAGTAGCAGAGACAACTTACAACATCTACAACACATTTGGACCAGGAACTGCTAATGAACATACGGTGCAGTGGTGGTTCAAAAAGTTCTTCAAAGGAGACAAGAGTCTTGAAGACGAGGAGCACAGTGGAAGGCCATTAGAAGTTGACAATGACCAATTGAAAGCCATCATCAAAGCTGATCCTCTTACAACTACACAAAAAATAGCTGAAGAACTCCACATTGACCATTCTATGATCATTTAGCCTTAAAGCAATTGGAAAGGTGAAAAAACTCAATAAGTGGATGCCTCATGAGCTCAATGCAAATCAAAAAAGTTGTCATTTTGAAGTGTGATCTTCTCTTATTCTATGCAACAACAAGTCATTTTTCAATTGGATTATGACATGGGATGAAAAGTATATTGTATATGACACCTGGCAAAGATCAGCTCAGTGACTGTACTGAGAAGAAGCTCCAAAGCACTCCTGAAAGCCAAACTTGCACCAAAAAATGGTCATGGTCACAAAAAATGGTTGTTGGTCATGATCCACTACAGCTTTCTGAATTTGGTGAAAGCACATCTGAGAAGTATGCTCAGCAAATCAATGAGGTGAACTTTAAACTGCAACAGAAATGACCCAATTCTTCTCTAGGACAATGACAAACTGGATGTCACAGGATCAAAAGTTGAACTAATTGGGCGATGTATCTTTGCCTCATCCACCATACTCACCTAACCTCCTGCCAACTGATAACCACTTCTTCAAGCATCTCAACAACTTTTTACAGGGATAATGCTTCTAAACCAACAGGAGGCCAAAACGACTTTCGAAGAGCTCATTGAATCCTAAAGCATGGGTTTTTATGCTACAGAAATAAACAAAGTTATTTCTCGTTGGCAAAAACATTTTGACAGTAATGGTGTTTATTTTGATTAATAAAGATGTGTCTAAGCATAGTTACAATGATTTAACATTCATGATCTGAAACCACAATTACTTGTGCACCAACCTAATATATTCACTTCAAAGACACTTCTGGGCTTCCCCGGTAGCTCAGCTGGTAAAAATTCTGCCTGCAATGCAGCAGATCCTAGTTCAATTCTTGGATTGAGAAAATCCCCTGGAGAAGGGATAGGCTACCCACTCCAGTAGTCTTGGGTTTCCCTTGTGGCTTAAATGGTAAAGAATCTACCGGTAATGTGGGAGACCTGGGTTTGATCTCTGGGTTGGGAAGATGCCCTGGAGGAGGGCATGACAACCCATTCCAGTATTCTTGCCTGGAGAATCCAATGGACAGAGGAGCCGGGCAGGCTACAGTCTATGGGTCGCAAAGAGTCAGACATGACTGAGCGACTAAGCACACACAGCACATAGACGTTCCTCCATATGTGCTTATGCTCAGTCACATCTGACTCTTTGCAACCCTTTGGACTTAGCTGACCCCTCTCCTCCGTCCATGAAATTTTCCTAGGCGAGAATACTGAAGTGGTTGCCATTTCCTCCTCCAAGGGATCTTCTGGTCCCAGGGGTTGAACCCACATCTCCTGTTTCTCCCATACTGCAGGTGAATTCTTTATCTGCTGAGCCATTGGGAAAGCCTTAGATGTCCCCCAGGCTACCAGTGAACTTTCTGTTTGGTTGCAAGATAGTAAGATGGTGTGCATATGTAGCTGGTTCTTCTATTTTATGGCATTCAAATCTTAAGGAAAACAAAACTGTGAGCTAAGAGTATTTTCAGCCAGTCTTTTCTTTTTTACTCCCCCCACTTTGGGTGGATACAGTAGAAAAATTTTCATATATTGAGATCCTCAGGGAAAAAAAATTACCCGTATATCATTCATAAATATATTCAGACACAATATAGGCAATAGGGAGATAAAGTAAACAAACAAACAAACAGAAAACCGTGCTATACTCTTAATTACAAATACAGATAATGAGGAGAGGAAATAAGTTATTGCTCTATCCTGAAAGAAGTGTGCAGGAAACAATGCATATTAATGGGACTATGTGCTATACTAAATTCTCTAAAACTTTTTCTGACCTTCAAGTTCTATGCTTAATCATGAAAGCATCTGTGTCCTAGTTTAAATAGAGAGGAAAGATGAGTAGTTCCAGGCTTCGTATTAGGACTGTCTCCAGAGAAACAGACCAATTATATTTGTATGTATATAGAAAGAGACTTATCATATGAAATAATCTCCATAATCTCTCACCATTATGGAGATTGGCAAGTTCAAAGCTACAGTGTAGGCATACAGGCTCAATTTTTAGGTAAGCCAAATGATGCAATCTAGCTGTAGGGCTAAGCCCCTTGGGGCTCAGGGGAGCCAACAGTGCCATGAAGTCTGAGGATGCCTGCAGGAGATTTCTCTCTTACTTGTGGGAGGCCAATTTTTTGCTCTACTAAATTCTTTAATGTGACTTCCCTGATAGTCTATTGACTGAGAATCCACTTTCCAATGCAGGGGTCACAGGTTCTAAGATCCCACACGCCATGGGGTGACTAAACACTTGCACTACAACAAGAGAAAACCCCACCCATTGCAATGAAGAACTCAGGCAGCCAAAAGGAAGAAAAGTAAAGGAAAATAATAATAAAATGTTTTAACTAATTGGAAGAGGCCTAACCAGATTACAGAGGCCAAACTAATACTTAGTCAAAGCTCACAAATTCAAGTGTCAACTTCATCCAAAGACACTCTCCAAGTTGTCATATAATATAAACCATTTCAAGCAGTGATTTCCTTCTATGGAGTCAAATTTGCTTTCTGTTCCTATTTATTGGTAGCAGTTTAATCAAATGCCCACACATCTAAAGGTGGGGAAACAAAAATATAGTCCCCAGCTGGGAATGTATGTGCCCTCGAAAAAGAGAATACTAGATTTGGGGAGATAACTATAGGCAATCTTCTACATATGCAGAAATCCATGAGAATAATTTTTTCACACCTCAAACACAGAATTATTCCCTTTCTCAGGATTTATCCAGACTTTTATTTAGCAAAAATCTAGAATCTTTATGTGATGCATTGTTCTTTGCACCAGGTCAAGACTTGACTGCTTATACTTTTTGATGGGTAAAAGTATTTGCTTTTACCATCAAATATGAAATCATGGAGTCAGGACAGGATAGCAAAAACAAACAAGCACAAATTTGGTCAAAAGAAGAATTGAAATTACACAGCAGTTCCTGGTCCATAGCAAAGATAAAACCCAGGTGAGCAGGGTGTGAAAGACTTCTTGGCCTGGCAGTGGTGTGTTCCTTAGTGTATTAACTTCCTTTTGTTACTATAACAAATTTTCACAAACTTAGTGACTTAATACAAATTTATTCACATTACAGCTTTGGATGTCAGAAGTTGCTTCTTCTGACAAGGTGTCAGCAAGGCTAATTTCTTCTAGAGCTTTTAGGGAGGCATTTGATCCCTCATTTTTTTCTAGCTTCTAGAGACTTCTAGATGTTTCTGGAGTCATGGTTCCCTGCCAGCACCACATAACCTGTGATTTTTCTGCTCCCATTATATACCTTACTATTGACTCTGGAGCCTTCTTCCTTCCTCTGGTAAGGCCATTGGCCCCATCCAGATAATCTATTAATAGATACTTTGGCAAACTTCTTTTTATGGTGTAAAATTCACAGGTTCTTGAGTTTTTAGAATTTGGACATCTTTGCCAATATTCAGCCTATCTCCCTTCTCAATATTCAGTCTACCCCCTTCTCAAAACCCTGCTTCTGTACTTTGGGACAAATCCTTTTATCCATTGTCATCCACAACCTCTTAGAGGTCTTCCTTGCCATTTTTGTTTTGACAAGGGTAGATGTTGGAGAACACTTAAGATGTATCTTTAACATCCTGTTACTTTAGATGTACACTTGAAAACCTGAGTCCTTTTACTCAGAACAGGTTTGGAGTCATTAGCCATATCGTTATATAAAATAAATTAATAGGTTTCAGGTAGCATGGGTTAGTAACTAAGCACAATGTTCTGTTTGGAACAGAGCTGCTAAGCCTGCTTTATTAATTGTCTTATATCTCTTACCTAAAATAATAGACTTGACTTAGAAAGAGATACCTTTATTCAATATGATCTTTGCTGCAGGATTGAGACTCATCTTAAATGAGAGCTCGTGCTGTGAAGTCTTCAAGAATTCCATGAGAAGCAGTGTTTTACTTGGTGTCAATATTGTTATTAACATTGGATAAGTTACTCCAAACTGTAAAAGAATAAATTTTATTGTTTTAAGCCACTAAATTTTTAGAAATTTGTAACAGCTGAAATAGGAAACAGATGCACTAAGCACTTGCTCCACTGCCAGGTCAAGGAGGTTTTCAAAGCCTGCCAGCTCATACTATTATTGCTGTGGAACAGGAACTGCTGTTTGATTTCAATCTTCCCTTTTGCCAATCTTTTTGTTTGTTTTTGTTATTATGTTCTGGGCCCATTATTTTATATGTGATGTGGTGGAAACAAATACCTACTTTATCCATCTGTAGACATCATGCCTTTCACTCTCAGTAAATAGTCCAAATTTGATTTAAGATCACCATTTTCTTAAAATACTTTTCTAAAAGCATCTGGGGATATTTAATACACATTAATATTGTGGGTCATTCCAACTGCTTCCCAGAAAGCTAAGAACCTCTTAGATGGATGTTTTGTCAAGTCATCATAGATGACAATTTACCAAACACATTGGTAGCATAGAGGCCCATGAGAATTCCTTATTTTGATGTCTTTTCCCTCTCTGCTTACTGAGTACTAAACAAGTACAACATATTTTAGGTTTTTGTTACAAAAGCACCATATTCTTGTCACATATTTTAATTTTAGTCTAAATGTTAGCCTTATATAGTAAAGACATTTTCTAAGTACTCAGCAATTAAAAATGTGCTTCCTTAAATTTTAATAATAATAAAGGAATATATCAGGAGAAAAAAGGCATTATATTACCTAGAAATTTTAACAGAGCATAGCTTCAAAGAAGAAGAGTGAGTCGCTCAGTCTTGTCTGACTCTCTGCGACCCCATGGACTGTAGCATGCCAGGTTCCTCTGTCCATGGGATTCTCCAGGCAGGAATACTGGAGAGGGTTGCCATTTCCTTCTCCAGCTTCAAAAGAAAAACAGAATTTAAAATATAACAGAAAATATAATAGACATAGAGAATGATTGTAAAGTTCAAATACTTAAGAGCCCCACCATGCTAGATCTGAGACAATATATGTCCGAAATTATCCAAATTATCAATAATAATAATATAATAATGACAGAATAATAATATAATAATGACAGAAAAGTATAAAATTTCCAGGCATAAGGAAGATACAGTACATATATTACTCAGCCATAACAAAGAATGAAATAATGCCATATGCATTATTGGACCTAGAGATTATTACACTAAGTGAATTAAGTCAGACAGAGAAAGACAAATATCATGATATCACTTATTTGTGGAATCCAAAATATGATACAAATAAGCATATCTACAGTTCAGAAACAGACTCACAGACACAGAGAACAAAATGGTGGTTACCAAGGTAGGGGAGGCAAGAAAGAGATAGAATTGGGAAGGCATTCTTGCCACAGTAGTAGACATAATGGTCATCTGGGTCAATTTGCCCATTCCAGTCCATTTTAGTTCACTGATTCCTAAAATGTCAATGTTCATTCTTACCATGTCAATTGACCACTTCCAATTTACCTTGATGCATGTACCTAACATTCCAGCATCCTATGCAATATTTTTCTTTACAGCATCAGACTTTCCTCCCACCACTAGACACATCCACAACTGGAGATGTTTTCACTTTTGCTCAGCCTCTTCATTCTTTCTGGAACTATTTCTTCAGTCTTCTTCAGTAACATATTGGGCATCTACTGACTTGGGGAGCATAGTTCAATAAAGTAAATAAATAGATAAAATTCCAAGAGCTCTTGGAATACTCAAATAAAGGAAGCACAATGAATATTGTTATGGCTTTCACAACAATGAAGAACAAGACAATCCCCCCACTTTCAGAAGTAGAGAATAAAGGTAGTATAATACCAATGACAGCAGAAACAATTGATTTGCTAAGCCCTTCCTCTTCCCAGGAAAACATCCAGTTGTTCTGTTCTTTATCACTGGGTAGGTAGGCTCAATGCAAGGAAGAAAGTAGTAAGTAGATCATCTGTAATTTAGATCAAATGAGATACTTTAATGCAGCTTTTCCAAGAGCAAAATAGGTATTTTTGTTCCTACCTAAAAGTTGGAATCAAGATTGCCAGGAGAAATATCAATAACCTCAGATATGCAGATGACACCACCCTTATGGCAGAAAGTGAAGAGGAACTAAAAAGCCTCTTGATGAAAGTGAAAGAGGAGAGTGAAAAAGTTGAC
>NW_011494829.1:1290639-1291795 GCF_000754665.1 Bison bison bison
CCTTGGAAGGAAAGTTATGACCAAGCTAGATAGCATATTGAAAAGCAGAGATATTACTTTGCCAACAAAAGTCCATCTAGTCAAGGCTGTGGTTTTTCCAGTGGTCATGTATGGATGTGAAAGTTGGACTGTGAAGAAAGCTGAGCAAAGAATTGATGCTTTTGAACTGTGGTTTGGAGAAGACTCTTGAGAGTCCCTTGGACTGCAAGGAGATCCAACCAGTCCATCCTAAAGGAAATCAGTTCTGAGTGTTCATTGGAAGGACTGATGTTGAAGCTGAAACTCCAATACTTTGGCCACCTCATGCGAAGAGTTCTCATTGGAAAAGACCCTGATGTTGGGAGGGATTGGGGGCAGGAGGAGAAGGGGACGACAGAGGATGAGATGGCTGGATGGCATCACTGAGTCGATGGACGTGAGTTTGAGTGAACTCTGGGAGTTAATGATGGACAGGGAGGCCTGGCGTGCTGCAGTTCATGGGGTTACAGAGTCAGACACGACTGAACAACTGAACTGAACTGAATGCTATATTTACTTTTCAGGGACTTCCCTGATAGCTCAGTTGGTAAAGAATCTGCCTGCAATGCAGGAGACCCCAGTTCAATTCCTGGGTCAGGAAGATCTGCTAGAGAAGGGATAGGCTAACCACTCCAGTATTTTGGGGCTTCTCTTGTGGCTCAGCTGGTCAAGAATCCACTGGCAATGGGGTAGACCTGGGCTCAGTTCCTGGTTTAGGAAGATCCCTTGGAGAAGGGAAAGGCTACCCACTCCAGTATTCTGGCCTGGAGAATTCCATGGACTGCATAGTCCATGGGGTTGCAAAGAGACGGACACGACTGAGCGACTTTCAGTTTCACTTAACTTTTCAATTGATTTAAAACTGGGACGGGGAGAAATAATTAAGTAAAGCATTTTGACACTATAAAGTGTTAGTTGTTCAGTTGTGTCTGACTGTTTGAGACCCCATAGACTGTGGCCCATGAGGTTCCTCTGTCCATGGAATTCTCCAGGCAAAGATACTGGAGTGAGTAGCCATTCCTTTCTCCAGGGAATCTCCCCACCCCAGAGATCAAACTCAGGACTCCTGCATTGCAGTGGAATTCTTACTGTCTCAGCCACCAGGGTAGCAATTTCACACTATAACACAGACATATTT
>NW_011494829.1:1291895-1293126 GCF_000754665.1 Bison bison bison
TGTCTAGATCATTCAAATCAGTTTTCAGATCAAAGAGACACTGATGTATAGATCAGTCTTATGGACTCTGTGGGAGAGGGAGAGGGTGGGGAGATTTGGGAGAATGGCATTGAAACATGTATAATATCATGTATGAAACGAGTCACCAGTCCAGGTTCGATGCACGATACTGGATGCTTGGGGCTGGTGCACTGAAACAACCCAGAGGGAGGGTATGGGGAGGGAGGAGGGAGGAAGGTTCAGGATGGGGAACACAGGTATACCTGTGGTGGATTCATTTCGATATTTGGCAAAACTAATACAATATTGTAAAGTTTAAAAATAAAATAAAATAAAAATTTTCAGATCCTTTTGCTTGGATACATTCTTGCTTCTTTTCCATTTTACCTTAATAATGTTTTAAGAATTAGCTATCAAAGGCATACTATGAAATATTTCCATCAATCACTCCCAACACTGTCATCAATAGGTAAATTATTTCATGCTAAAACTTTGTATTTTAAAGTATCTACTTTAAATGACCCTTTCTTTACAGCAAATATCAACAGCTCCCCACAGTTCTGTCCAGGGAAACATTGACAACCTCCCTCCACTTTGTACAACCACCCTCACGTTTCATGATGTCATGTGCAATATTTGTAGTCACCAATTTTTTTTTTTTAATTAACAAGACTTTTTTGTTTGTCAGTGACATAAAATCAATCTGAACCCTAATGTGGAAAAATATTGATTTGTAAAACTATTGGTTTCTAATTTGAGCTCAGAGCCAGCAAGACCCATTATACTGACACTTACTTCCTGCCCTGGCTTCTCCCTCAATGTCATTTTTTTTTTTTTTCTTTTTAGTTAGATTTAGATCTGTGATTTTTTTTTTCCTCTATTGATATTGTCTGATCTTACTATCCAGATTATTCCAACTTAAGTCAAGTGGTAGGAATAACTTTCTTATCTTTCCTGTTGCTGCTGCTAAGTTGCTTTAGTCATGTCCAACTCTGTGTGACCCCATAGATGGCATCCCACAGGCTCCCCCGTCCCTGGAATTCTCCAGGCAAGAACACTGGAGTGGGTTGTCATTTCCTTCTCCAATGCATGAAAATGAAAAGTGAAAGTGAAGTCGCTCAGTTGTGTCCAATTCTTCGCAACCCCATGGACTGCAGCCTACCAGGCTCCTCTGCCCATGGGATTTTCCAGGCAAGAGTACTGGAGTGGGTCGTCATTGCCTTCTCCGATC
>NW_011494829.1:1293226-1294119 GCF_000754665.1 Bison bison bison
GGTTCCTCTGTCCATGGAATTCTCCAAGCAGGGATACTGGAGTGAATAGCCATTCCTTTCTCCAGGGAATCTCCCCACCCCAGAGATCAAACTCAGGACTCCTGCATTGCAGTGGAATTCTTACTGTCTCAGCCACCAGGGAAGCAATTTCACACTATAACACAGACATATTTTTGGATTTCTATGTATGATAGTGGTTATATGCATGAACTACTGACTCGAAATTCCTGAGTGTGAATCCTGGCTGCATCATCTATTGGCTCTGTCTTTGTGAAATTTATTTTACCATTTGACCTTGGTGTGCTTTTCTGAAAAATAGAAATAATAATAGCACTCACCATATAGGTTTCTGTTAATATTAAATAAGTCAATATAAATAAAGCTCTTAAAACAGTGTATGAGGCCTAGTGACTTCTGCATGCATTAGCCATACTTTTTATTACATGTCCAGGAGTTGAAACTCATTTGCCTGAAGAAATGCTATAATCATCTTTCTACTATAATACTAAACTTTAGGTTCATCAGATGGAAAAAAGGCATTGTCTGTGCCACATAAATACTGATTGAAAATAGATCCCAAAACATAACTATAAAAGAAAGTGATAGAAGTTTTCTTCTTCCAGTATTTCTTTTTTTTTTTTTTTTAATTTCATCAAAGAGACAAGCAAATCCTTCCACCCCTAAAACTAGTGATAAAGGGAAGGGGAATTCAGGGGATGGCTTGGGAAAGCAGGGAAAGACAATTGTCTGCAAAGTTGTCAGAATTGCTTACAATCATAGAAAGAATATTTTCTGTCTAGATCATTCAAATCAGTTTTCAGATCAAAGAGACACTGATGTATAGATCAGTCTTATGGACTCTGTGGGAGAGGGAGAGGGTGGGGAGATTTGGG
>NW_011494829.1:1294219-1318443 GCF_000754665.1 Bison bison bison
TCCCCCGTCCCTGGAATTCTCCAGGCAAGAACACTGGAGTGGGTTGTCATTTCCTTCTCCAATGCATGAAAATGAAAAGTGAAAGTGAAGTCGCTCAGTTGTGTCCAATTCTTCGCAACCCCATGGACTGCAGCCTACCAGGCTCCTCTGCCCATGGGATTTTCCAGGCAAGAGTACTGGAGTGGGTCGTCATTGCCTTCTCCGATCTTTCCTGTAGCAGGGTTTAATTCTTTGATTGTTAGAATCATGTTGTAAAATAGTCTGGGCCTAGTATTCTGCTTGTAAGAGGATGTAATATGATTTACTCAGTTGCTAAAATAGTTATAGGGCTGATACAGTTGTTAAGTTTCTGCCTTATATACTCAGCTTGAGAATGTTGGAGCTAAGATTCCATGAGTTACATCTTTGTTTCCAGAGTATATCATTCAGAGAGGGTGCTAGAGAGACTAGGGAAGGAGAGACTTGGTCCTTCATATATATCCACCTCTCAGCCCAACAGCAAGCACACGTCCAGCTTTCTTGCTTCACATCAGCAGTGGTATTTCATACCATTAACTGGAGTTGACTTCAGTTTGTGG
Organism: Bison bison bison; assembly: GCF_000754665.1. Taxonomy (NCBI): domain Eukaryota; kingdom Metazoa; phylum Chordata; class Mammalia; order Artiodactyla; family Bovidae; genus Bison; species Bison bison. The sequence continues at coordinate 1,294,798 of NW_011494829.1, forward strand.
TTTTTGACATTTACAGAATCAGCCTCATGTCTCAATGTCAATTTTATTCTCTTCTAGGGCATATAGTCATTCTTCATGTTCCAAGGAACCACAGGATTTTCTGAGTTTATATGCTCATAGATTCACTATCAAAGATTTTAAAAAGTATTTTAATTTAATTTCAATCATATTTGAAACAATTCAGAGAATTTCTGACTAGCCCACTTCAGGTGAATGTGAATGTGCTGTCACTTCAGTTGTGTCTGACTTTCTGCAACCTCATGGACTGAAGCCCACCAGGCTCCTCTGTCCATAGAATTTCCCAGGCAAGAATACTGGAGTGGGTTGCCATTTCCTTCTTCAGGGGATCTTCGCAGCCCAGGGATTGAACTCATGTCTCCTGCACTGACAAGCAGATTCTTTACCACTGAACTACCAGGGAAGCTCAAAATTAGGAGTTTAGGATTAACATACACACTGTGCTGTGTGCCATCCTTATTTGCTCAGTCGTGTCCAATTCTTTGTAATCCCATGGACTGTAGTCCACCAGGCTCCTCTGTCCATGGGATTCTCCAGGCAAGAATACTGGAGTGGGTTACCATGCCCACCTCCAAGGCATCTTCCCAACCCAGGGATCAAACCTGTATCTCCTGTGTCTCCTGCATTAATAGGCGGATTCTTTACCACTGAGGCAGCTGGGAAGCCCATAAACATATGTAGATACACATAAACATCCAGAAGAGGATACACCAGCTTCAACAATACCTAATTTTAGGTTCTGAGATCATGAGTGATGTATTTTTAAAAATCTTTTAAATTACCTGTATTTGATTTTTTTAATGAACAGATATTATTTTTGCAATATAAATTTAAAAAAAGAGAAAAAACACTGTGTCACTAACACATATTCTTCAAACACAGGATGATTTATTTCATTAATTATTGTTGGACATTAGGTGATTTCCAGTTTTTCCTCATTATAACAAAGTAACTGTCCTTATTCAGGTAGAGTTTTTATTTGTTTTCTTGTTAGAAAGGCATCTTTGAATACTTGAGTGGCTTAATGTGGCTATTTTTAATTTTGCTCTCAGCTTTCCTTTTCAATGTATTTTATTTATTAAAATTTTTTTAAATTAATTTTAATTTGAGGCTAATTACTTTACAATATTGTATGCTACTGCTAAGTCGCTTTGGTCGTGTCCGACTCTGTGCGACCCCATAGACAGCAGCCCACTAGACTCCTCTGTCCCTGGGATTCTCCAGGCAAGAATACTGGAGTGGGTTACCATGTCCTTCATGCCCAATCCAGGGATTGGTCCCACGTCTCTTGTGTCTCCTGTATTGACAGGTAGGTTCTTTACCAGTCATGACACCTGGGAAATCCAGTCCACTTCAAGACATACAACCACATATTTGACCATTCACTGTGTTTAATGGGTAAGGCATGTGCCCATATGGAAGAGTGTGCTGCTGGACAAATAGCAGCGGACATGCACTACATCTTTCCCAACTCCACTGACTGTGCTTAATCCTTGTCACATAGTTAGTCACTTCTATTGTGCATGCTCTTTCCATTTATATTAAGTATATTCATTATATTCAAGATATTTTCATTAATATCTGTCTCTATTGTTAATATACATGTACACAAAGTGCATAAATCATATCCATTTTGCACTTTCCTGTGTTCCTATTGCCTGGCACATTTCCAGACTAGCATTCATGTTCACTTCTTGAGAGTGAACCAATTATCTTTCCTCGTTCATTTCATACAAAAATTCCAATTCTGAGTGCTATTATGCTTTATTGAGTGCATTCTATAGCTGGGAATTACAACTTGAGAAACCAGTAATTTTAGCCTCATTATTCACTTTGTATGTCAGAGGGAATCTCCTGCCATGTATGGTAGCATCTTAAAAAGTTATTAACAGCCAAATCATCAAAACAAAGAGAAGAGTAGTAGTTGCCAGTGGCTAGAGGTGGGGAAAAAGGTGTTGGAAAAGGATACACACTTCTTTTTATAAGATGAGTGAGTCTTGGGGCTTTAATGTACAGAAAGGTGACTATAGTTAATAACACTGTATTACATACTTGAAAGTTGTTAAACAACTAAAACTTAAATGTTCTCACCATGTACACAAAAATTGTGTATATGTGGTGGTGAATGTGTTAATTAACTTTATTGTGGTTGTCATTTCCCAATATGTAAGTATATTGAATCATCACATTTTACACCTTAAACTTAAGCTATGTCTTACGTCAATTACCTCTAAATAAGGTGGAAACAATTACTGATGGTATGTTGTCTCAATAATTTCCATACAGTTTAAAGTAATTTTTATTATCAAGACTTGAGTAAAAAGTTAATACACTCCAAAAGCTTATTTAGATTATTTTAAGTTATGCAGATGATACCACCCTTATGGCAGAAAGTGAAGAGGAACTAAACAGCCTCTTGATGAAAGACAAAGAAGAGAGAAAAAAAGTTGGCTTTAAAGCTCAACATTCAGAAAACTAAGATGGCATCTGGTCCCATCACTTCATGGGAAATAGATGGGGAAACAGTGGAAACAGTGTCAAACTTTATTTTTGGGGGCTCCAAAATCACTGCAGATGGTGATTGCAGCCATGAAATTAAAAGGCGCTTACTCCTTGGAAGGAAAGTTATGACCGACCTAGATAGCATATTCAAAAGCAGAGACATTACTTTGCCAACAAAGGTCCGTCTAGTCAAGGCTATGGTTTTTCCAGTGGTCATGTATGGATGAAAGAGTTGGGCTGTGAAGAAAGCTGAGCACCAAAGAATTGATGATTTTGAACTGTGGTGTTGGAGAGGACTCTTGAGAGTCCCTTGGACTGCAGGGAGATCCAACCAGTCCATTCTGAAGGAGATCAGTCCTGGGTGTTCTTTGGAAGGACTGATGCTAAAGCTGAAACTCCAGTCCTTTGGCCACCTCATGCGAAGAGTTGACTCATTGGAAAAGAGTCTGATGCTGGGAAGGATTGGGGGCAGGAGGAGAGGGGGACAACAGAGGATGAGATGGCTGGATGGCAACACCGACTCAATGGATGTGAGTTTGAGTGAACTCCAGGAGTTGGTGATGGACAGGGAGGCCTGGCGTGCTGCAATTCATGGGGTCACAAAGAGTCTGACATGACTGAGTGACTGAACTTAACTGAAGTCATCTATCTTTTACTACAGGTAAAGCCTAGGGAATCAACCAGAAAGTAAAACATGTATATTAGTTTCTTCAGTTAACATTGGTTATCAGTTATCATATTCTAGTACAGCATGTTTTTTTCCAAACTCAGATTGTTCTCAGGCCCAAGATCATAAATGTAAAGAACTTTGAGGAGCAGGAAGAGTCAGGGAGGGCAGAGAGAAAAGACCAGAGTTGAGGTTTTAGTTTTTGGGGTTGTTTTATACAATGTCAATATAACATGAAAATTTTCTAAAATCTGGCAGATAAGATAGCTTTGTTTGTGCTAATATGACTGATTATAGGAGAAGGGAAAGGATTTTGATCCTATCAGTGAAGCAAATTCACAGCAGCCTAGTGTTGACCTGATACCCCTTTAGTGAATATCATCAGATGTCACTAGCGTAGCCCTGGCACCAGCTACAGAAGCAGCTTAACAGCTGTGAAGGCAGCCCTGAATATTTTTAATGCACTGAACTATTAGCTTGGGAGTTTGCAGGCCTTTAAAATGAATTTTATCAAAGATAAGCAGTCAAAGCAGAAGACAAGATAAAGGTGATGACGCTGTTAGTTAACAGCTGTGCTGTGATCACAGCACCACAACCTCTGAGGATCTGAAGGAATAAATAGGTAGATGCTTGAAAGGCTCCTTTGGATAGAGACACATAACTTCTCTGATTCACACAAATTGTGACATTGCATTTATATCCAGTTCCTAAAAAATGGGTCCCATATGCAATATGTGTCAACTATGCCACAGAGTTGTGCATACATTTTCTTTATTCCTTGCATTTGAGCTGGTATAGTGACTGGTTTTGTTTGAAAGGGAGGTAAATGATATGATATTACTTTCTACTTTCAGACTCAGTGGGTCTTGTACGTCTCTTTGTGCTTTCTTGAAGAGTTATACAAAGTTATGCTCTACATTGATTCAAAACAAAATATTCTACCCAAATAAAAGATTGTTTCATGCCTCTCCTTAGATGTGACATGGGAATATAGGACAGCATCCTAGTTAATGTCATGTCTCTCTCTTGAAGGTAGGTAATACGACACAGTTCAAGAGAGTATGTGCTCATTTATGCAACCAGCTTCCTTCTATCATAATGTAGATGGCATAGTGGAGACTTTAGAAAATCCAAGATTTTCTGAGTCTCCAAGTTGCAAAAGTGTTTTACAAAACCAAGCTGTCTTGTTTGATTCATTTTCCTTTGGGACTTTAGTAAAAAACACAGATATATGGGGGAAGAATTTTATATCAAGTTTTAATGAAAGGTTAATCACTACAGCATTAATAAGTCATCTACTAGGAAAGCCATTCTAATTCATAACTGTACAGTTTGATATGTGTTTCCATTTTTTAACATGTAAGCAGAGAAAAATGAAAAGAACCAAACTTAAAATGTAGTAATTAATTGCTTGATGTTTCTTGATGCTAATAGATTCCTGTCAAAGCAGAAGCTGATTCAAGATGACCTTGGTCGAAGTTAACTAGTACTGAAATTCAATGAACTGCTGCATTAGGGTAGCACTGAATGCAGTTTATTGCAGTTTACTAACTTCAGAAGAAACAAAACCTAAGGGTACAAATTGTTAAAATATGTCACAGGGATAGCAGAAGAGTGAAATTATATGCAAGCAACTGGAAATTTTATATAAAAATTATTTATAATATTATGATGAGATAAACAAAAACTTCTTGGTTTCTTAAATAAGACCCCAGAGCAACAGGTTACTAAGGGGATTTTAGCTAATAGTTTCTCTACAAATATGTAAGGCCACTTGTGGAAGACTGGAAAAGTAGCCACAATTATTCATGTTTTCTTATGTCCCTGCTCTTTGCAGAGTGTCTTTGCAGGTCTCAGAAAGAGATAGATACATTTTCTTTATTGCTTGCATTTGAGCTGGTATAGTGACTGGTTTTGTTTGAAAGGGAGGTAAATAATATGATATTACTTTCTACTTTCAGACTCAGTGGGTCTTGTATGTCTCTTTGTGCTTTCTTGGACACCTGAAGTCTCCACTTGTTTAAAAAACAAAATTCAACCAAATAAATTTGAAGATCTAATTATCTTTATTCAGGAATTCATGAATTAGGCAATATCCCACCTAGAAAACAGAAGGGTGCTACAAGGCACGGTACAGAGTGGAAGGTGTTTATAGGGAGAAGTTTGGAGCAAGGGAGTTATTAGCAGAAGAAAAGAAAGAATTATTTTTAGACCAGGACAGCTTCTTTTATCAGGTAAGGGAATAAAAAGGTCTTATCATGCAAAAGTCATCTTCTTCCGTAGGTAGGGTGTTGAGGGGGATGGAGAGGATCCATGTGACAGATGACTTCATTGATGTTGACCAAAAAACTCACAACTGGTTGACATTTCTGGGTAGGTTAAAACTGCCAATAAGTCAGGTACTAAATTGAGATTTATTATCCTGGGCTTTAGCACAAGTGACATCTTAAAGCCTGTGGTTTTCTCTTTAACAATAGCATTGCGTAAGACCAGGCTAGACTCCTGGAAGTTGAAAGACTCAGTGGAGCAGAGTCGGGGGTCAGTCACCTGACTCACCCCAGTGAAGGCCCAGAATACACAGAAGAGCCCATGGAGAGTCAGTAAAGCCAACCATTACCAGTCTGTCCAGCTGACTGTGGTGGCTATAGAACCAAGGCCAGCCAAGACCTACCAGGCTCAAAGAGACTCGATAACTCATGAGCTAAATAAGTCTTTATTGTTTTAAACCATGAAGTTCTGCAGTGGTATGTTACATACCACTGTAGTGCAACAGATATCTGATGCACTACTAATTACATTGTGTTGGAAAAATGTAACAAAAACACATTTTTAATACATTATTGTGTTAAAATACAATATTGTATTGTCACCCTGCTTATTTAACTTATATGCAGAGTACATCATGAGAAATGCTGGACTGGATGAAGCACAAACTGGAATCAAGATTGCCAGGAGAAAGATCAACCTCAGATATGCAGATGACACCACACTTATGGCAGAAAGTGAAGAACTAAGGAGCTTCTTGATGAAAGTGAAAGAGGAGAGTGAAAAAGTTGGCTTAAAACTCAACACTCAGAAAACTAAGATCATGGCATCTGGTCCCATCACTTTATGGCAAATAGATGGGGAAACAATGGAGACAATGACAGACTTTATTTTCTTGGTCTCCAAATCACAATGGATGGTGACTGTAGCCATGAAATTTAAAAAATACTTGTTCCTTGGAAGAAAAGCTATGACCAACCTAGACAGCATATTAAAAAGCAGAGACATTACTTTGCTGAGGTCCATTTAGTCAAAGCTATGGTTTTTCCAGTAGTCAGGTATAGATGTTAGAGGTGGACTATAAAGAAAGCTGAGTGCAATGGAATTGATGCTTTTAAACTGATATTAGAGAAGACTCTTGAGAGTGTCTTGGACAGCAAGGAGATGAAAGCAGTCAATCCTAAAGGAAATCAGTCCTGAATATTCATTGGAAGGACTGATGCTGAAGCTGAAACTCCAATACTTTGGCTAATGCAAAGAACTGACTCATTTGAAAAGACCCTGAGGTGGGAAAGATTGAAGGCAGGAGGAAAAGGGGATGACAGAGGATGAGATGGTTAGATGGCATCACCAAATTGATAGACATGAGTGAGTTCCAGGAGTTTGTTATGGACAGGAAGTGTGGTCTGCTGCAGTCCATGGGGTTTCAAAGAGTCAGACATGACTCAGCAACTGAACTAACTGAATGATGAATATGGGGTATATTCAAGTATATGAAAGCCCCCAGGTTTCTGGAGGAGATTCCAGGTAAACAGGAACCTTAGAAAAGCAGTTAGTAAGCATTAAGAGAAAAGAATGAATATAAGGTAAGCAGTCCACAACATTGTGTGTGTTTCATGTTAAGTCACTTCAGTCATCTATGACTCTGCTACCCCATGGACTGTAGCCCACCAGGCTCCTCTGTCCATGGGATTCTCCTGACAAGGATACTGGAGTGGGTTGCCATGCCCTCCTCCAGGGGATCTTCCCTATCCATGGATCAAACCTGTGTTTCTTAAATCTCCTGCATTGGTAGGCAGGTTCTTTACCACTATTGCTACCTGGGAAGCTCCCACAGCATTGTGACTATTAACAAAGATTCTGGTTTTGAATCAAAGTTCAGTCATTCACAAGAAGTATGACTTTTGGTCTTTTACTAATGTATTTCTGTTTTCTCATCTTTATGTGATAATTTTACCTTTTAGGGTTGTTATAAAGATCAATTTAACATCCCATTTTCTAAAATACTTTTTTCCTTGTATTCTGCCACATTTGTCTCCCTGCCTCATTGCACTTGGAGCCTCTGTCCTGGATCATTCTTGCAACAGATCCCCTGGTCTCATCTATCATGTTGTTCATTTCTCTTCAAATGTCAACTCCTCAGTGTGTCCCAGAGGTGCATATCATCCATAAGCCCTATGTCCCTGTGCTTTGAAGTACAAGGTTTTTCCTATAGTCTCTGGAACATCCCCACCATGAGTCTCTGAAGTCTGCTCCAGTGCTAACAATTAGAGATGTGAAGATGTTAAAAAAAAAAAAAAAAAGCTATTGGGCTGGGGAACTGGTAATAATTTTTATTACAAATCTGCCACATGGAAGAATCACCCAACTCCCAGTTTCCTGACACACATTTCTAAGTTGTCTTAATGGGAAATTTCTGACCACAAGGACATAGACCCTAGACTGGTTAAAAATAGAAGGCTGATAAAGCATGAAAACTCACATTGATGCCAACCAACTCAAGAATTGTGCATTCTTGAGCACCCTCTGGCAGGCCCCTGCTTCCTACTGCCTTTAAAACCCCCTCTCTGAATGCCATCAGGGAGTTGAGGCCTTTTGAAGATGAGCTGCCTATTCTCTTTACTTGGTACCTGCAATAAATATTGAACTTTCCTTAACTGCAACTCAGTGTCAGTGGGTTGACTTTGCTGTGCACAGGTGAGTGGACCCAAGTTTGATTTGGTAACACCTGCATCTAAAATGAGGAAAAGGCGATGGCACCCCACTCCAGTACTCTTGCCTGGCAAACCCCATGGATGGAGGAGCCTGGCGGGCTGCAGTCTATGGAGTCACTAGGAGTCGGACACGACTGAGGGACTTCACTTTCACTTTTCACTTTCATGCATTGGAGAAGGCAATGGCAACCCACTCCAGTGTTCTTGCCTGGAGAGTCCCAGGGATGGGTGAACCTGGTAGGCTGCCATCTCTGGGGTCTCACAGAGTGGGACACGACTGAAGTGACTTAGCAGCAGCAGCAGCATCTAAAATGGGCTTCCCTGGTGGCTCAGACGGTAAAGTGTCTGCCTGGAATGCGGGAGAAACTGGTTCGATCCCTGGGTGGGGAAGATCCCCTGGAGAAGGAAGTGGCAATCCACTCCAGCACTCTTGCCTGGAAAATCCCATGGACAGAGGAGCCTGATAGGCTACAGTCAATGGGGTCACAAAGAATCATCTAAAATGGCTCAAACATACCTTGTGCACACCAGGACCCAGAGACTCCACAGAGACTGAGACAGAACTGTGTTTGAGTCTCTCCTGAGGAAGTATGGGTCAGCAGTGGACTGCTGCAGGGGTAGGGACCCTGGGTGCAGTAGATCTGGTTATAGCATAAGCCCTCTTGCAGGAGGTCACCATTAACCCCACCATAGAGCCACCAGAACTTACACAGGACTAGGGAAACAGACTCTTGGAGGACACAAGCAAAGCCTTGTGTGCACCAGGACCCAAGAGAAAGGAGCAGTGAAAAAGTTGGCTTAAAACTCAACATTCAGAATACTAAGATCATGGCATCTGATCCCATCCCTTTATGACAAATAGACTGGGAAACAATGGAAGCAGTGACAGACTTTATTTTGGGGGGCTCCAAAGTCACTGCAGATGGTGATTGCAGTCATGAAGTTAGAAGACACTTGCTCCTTGGAAGAAAAGTTATGACCAACCTAGACAGCATATTAAAAGCAGAGACATTACTTTGCCAACAAAGGTCCATCTAGTCAAAGCTATGGTTTTTCCAGTAGTCATGTATGAATGTGAGAGTTGGACTACAAAGAAAGCTGAGCACCAAAAAATTGATGCTTTTGAACTGTGGTGTTAGAGAAGACGCTTGAGAGTGTCTTGGACAGCAAGGAGATGAAAGCAGTCCATCCTAAAGGAAATCAGCCCTGAATATCCATTGGAAGGACTGATGCTGATGCTGAAACTCCAATACTTTGGCCACCTGATGTGAAGAACTGACTCATTTGAAAAGATCCTGATGCTGCAAAAGACTGAAGGTGGGAGGAGAAGGGAATGACAGAGGATGAGATGGTTGGATGGCATCACCAACTCAATGGATAAGGGTTGGAGTAGGCTCCAGGAGTTGGTGATGGACAGGGAAGCCTGGAGTGCTGCAGTCCACTGGGTTGCAAAGAGCTGGACACGACTGAGCGACTGAACTGAACTAACATCTAAAATAGAACATTTTCCCACTCAGCACTCTTTCTCTCTTACTTTGCTTTATATTTCTTCATAGCATTTGTCAGTATGTGACATCAGAGTCTACATTTAGTCGTTTCTTTTTTTCTTCCTACTAGAATACAATAAGTTACACAAGGGTTGAGATTTTGCCTTTGCTGTTGTTCACTGATTTAAATCCCTCCACTTAGAAAACAGGTGACTTACAGTTGCTTCTAACTATTTGTTCAGTATCTGTTGAGTAAATGTTATTTTTTAAAGACACTTTTGTTTACTCTGTGAAGATAGAATTTTTTTAAAATGAATGACATCTCATTTGTATGCATTACTTGTATTTAAATAAGAACCTAGTACCTACAGAAAAAAATATTTTATTTTTTTACATCTTAAAGAAAGGATAAATGCTGTAACATAGTTTTCAATTTTATTTATTTCATGTAATTAAAATTAATAAAACAGTCTATTTTATACTATAACTCATACCTGCTAATTCCTCAAAATAACTTTACTTAATAGAATACTCTGGGCATAGAACCTATTGAACTCTTTATGCAGCGCTATTATCTTTAGGTGATGACTGTCTTTGATGGATAGCTCATTGAAACCTACATTTCAAGCATGAAATTTTCTTATTGGAACATAAAGATAAAATTAATTCCTACAATTTTAAACCCAACTGTACTTTTCAAAGAATGTTTTCTTTATGTTTTAGACCTGGGGGTGGGGAGTAGAAACCAGTGGAGGATTTCCAGGAGTGTCAGCCTGAATTGTTTTTCCTCATCTTTCCTGTGGAACAAAAGCCTTAATTTCACTGGGGGAGGGTCACAAACACTGTGATCCTTGGAGTCCTGTGTAGCTGGGCAAAGGAACTAAAATATAGAACATTGTCTTTCTAGGAGAGAAGCCAGGTGTGCACTGTATTAGAAATAGTGACTGATAGGAACAGGGCACCTAGCAGACCACCCTCCCTGAGAATAGGGACTCCAGGCCTGCCTACAACATGAGTTACTCAGAAAAACAATGAACTTCCCCTCCACTGCCCTCCATCAGTATAGAGAGTCCTTAAGAAATTAGGAATAAATCTAACATATGACCCAGCAATCCCACTACTGAACATATATCCTGAGAAAATCATAATATAAAAAGACACATGTACCCCAATGTTCACTACAGCATTATTTACAATACTTAGGACATGGAAGCTACCTAGATGTCCATCAACAGAAGAATAAAGAAGATGTGGTACTTGTATACAATGGAATATTACTCAGCCATAAAAAGGGATGAATTTGAGTTGGTTGTAGTGAGAGGGATGTTATACAGAGTGAAGTAAGTCAGAAAGATAGAAACAAATGTTGTATATTAACACACATACATATGAAATCTAGAAAAGATTATTTATGAACCTATTTGAAGGAAAGGAATAGAGATGCAGACTTAAAGAGACTTGTGGACACAGTAGGGAAAGGAGAGGGTGCAATGAATTGAGAGAGCAGCTTTGAAATTTATACACTACCATGAGTAAAATAGATACCTAGTGGGAAGATGCTGTATAACACAGGGATCTCAACTCAGTTCTCTGTGATAACCTAGACGGGTAGGGTGGGGTGGGAGGCCGGAAGGAAGTTAAAAAGGGAGGGGGCACATGTATACTTATAGCTGATTCATGTTGTTGTGTGGAAGAAACTAACACAACACTGTAAAGCAATTATCTTCCAATTAAAAAAAAATACAACTAGCAAGTGAAAGTAAGTCTTCTTGAAGTCATTTTTCTTTTATACCCATCCCCTATGTCCTGCCACATTTCTTCTGACATTATGGCCATGGTATCCTCAGCTTTAAGTTTTCTATTCCTCTGATACCTCAGAGAAGATTGTTTTCCACATTCTTGTTCTCCTCCTGTCACACTCCCAACAACCTAAAACTGAGAATACCATGGCCATAATGTCAGAAGAAATGTGGCAGGACATAGGGGATGACTTCAAGAAGACTCACAGAAGGTGATATCATGTGGAATAAGATATGTAGACAAGGAATATGTTCCTGCTTTCAAAAGACCATACATAGAGGTGGTCTAAATCTACAATTCATATAAAGAAACGAGTGGAACTTTTTTCCCCCTTGGGAAAATATGCTTGTGAATTGGAATAGTCTGTGTATCAGAGGGTAAGTTTTTTATGACCCTGACTTCTATCAGAGCAGTTTTGTGTATGTATGAAACATGTGAAAAATGTTCCCTTGTACTTTCAAAGACCAAAGTTTGAGGAACTGTACTGAAGAGGAAGCATCCATCTACATAACTTTTAATGCTACCCATGTTACAAGCTGTTCCCACTGACTACAGGATGGTTTGGCCAAGATCTGGTCAAGTTCATCTCCCAACTTGGTCAGTCCACCAACTGTCTGAATGCCATGTAGAAAACAGTTCCCCATACTCTTGTGTCTTCAGCACACCATAGTTTCTCATATTTGGACCCAAAAGTAATCAAAACTAAACTTTGTAATGGAAAAGAAAATACATCACTCAACAAAAGATCAAAAACATGGAACATATTCTAGAAATTCCTAAATGATACATGGGATTAATTAATAGGCATGCTATAGTTTTTATTTAAAATGTTTTGAACTTGTATAATCATAATTTTCCTAATGTTAAAATAACATATTTTATTAAATACCTACAGAAGCACTATCCCATTTTAGAAAATTATTTGAAATATAGTAACAATAACTAACTCTCAAATGAAATAAAAATCATTAAGTAAATAATGGCCTTTTTGCATGACTATCAATATCAACATTTTAAAACTAATATCAAAATATACTTGATATCTGAGGTTTTACATGATCTTAATCTCTTTTTAAGCATGCCTAGTAATAAAAAGATTAAATAAAAATTAATAGAAATAAATTCCTCTGAAATTTATAGGGTTTTTTTCCCTACTGATAAGCACATACATTAGAAGGAAAAACTTTCTGGGTCAGTTTCAACTGAAACAGGAGATTATTGAAAGTAAAAGAGATTACATTCAAATCCATTATCCATATTTTGTATGGAAAGTGACTATCTGTATTATGGCTTGATAAACTAATGAGTGAATTTGATATTGCACCTAGAAATTTCCCTATACCACCTACTCTCTGGGTAAGAGTAGAGACTGCAGTTTATGGCAAGGGAGACAATATAATCTTGAATTCAAACCACCATGTTTTTCAGACTGAACAGTGGTGGGCCCAATGTAGTAAACCAGAGTGAACCTGGAACCATAGGTGAAGCCGGAACTGTCTCAGGTAGTCTGGTCCCTATGGTCCCTCTAGATAAGCATCTAATGCTCCATCTCAGACACTCTACTGAGACCTGTTTGCTCTGCCTTCACACCCAGACTTAGATTCTCACTCAGTAGTTAGGAAGCAGAGATAATGAATATAGCTGTAGCCACAGCAAGGAGCATGGTTGTGAGTTTGTAATAAAAGTTATCAAGAACTGACAAAGAAAAGGAACAAAAGACTCTGTATAGGCTTTCTTTATAGACTTTACTGCCCTGGCATCTGAGATGAAAAATTTGAGTGAGGGAATGAGGTGCTGGCAATTTACTTCACCGCACTGTAGATTGTGAAGATTGATGGCATTTTGTTCTCCTTGTACAGCACACTGGATGCATGGAAAGGGTATACAGCCTGCCTCAGTGCAGCAAGTTTAAGTCTGATTTATAAGCTGCATAGGGCTCTCCATCAAAATAACAGAAAAGGTTTTAGTGTTGCTTAGAATGGCATTCTGACTTTTGTCTAAGAATAAATTGTGATTTAAAGTGTATCACCTTCTTGATGGGAAAATCAAACCCCTCCCCACTACCTACTTTACAACTTATTTTAAATAAGGCGCTCAATTTGGTTTGTGGCAGGTACGACTTCTTCCGTTTTGACAGATTTACTTTGATCCTGACAATAACATCACCAAATAATGGTTCTGTTCTAAAAGGGAAGGTACTTACTTTTGCCTTTGAAGACTTAACAGCTTATCAGGGGGATAATGTTGCAACTACTAAAATGTCCACTGCTGGACTTAGGAAGGAACGCTCACCTAAGACTTACGTTAACACTTGAATAACCTAGTCAACATGGAATTGAATAAAAAAGGCAGTCTGCCCAATTTCAGGTTAAAAGAAGAAAACTGACATATGATTAAACAGGAATTTCTCAGTGTTCATGAATTTGATGTGAAGCAATGCTCATATAGTGGTTTGAATAAGTGCTTTCTAGGGGTGAAGAAAGCTGAGTGTCAAAAAACTGATGTTTTTGAACTGTGGTATTGGAGAAGACTCTTGCGAGTCCCTTGGATTGCAAAGAGATCCAACCAGACCATCCGAAAGGAGACGAGTCCTGGGTGTTTATTGGAAGGACTGATACTGAAGCTGAAACTCCAATACTTTGTCTACCTCATGCGTAGAGTTGACTCATTGGAAAAGACTCTGATGCTGGGAGGGATTGGGGGCAGGAGGAGAAGGGGACGACAGAGGATGAGACGGCTGGATTGCATCACTGACTCGATGCACATGAGTTTGGGTGAACTCTGGGAGTTGGTGATGGACAGGGAGGCCTGGCGTGCTATGATTCATGGGGTCGCAAAGAGTCGGACATGACTGAGTGACTGCACTGAACTGAACTGAACTGACGGGCGAACAGTCTCAAAACTCTTTTCTAAATAAATCCATACATAATGATAAAATAAGTACATTTTGAAAGAAAGAAAATAAAAGGAAAAAAGAAACCCTAAAATCTCAAAAGAGTTTTATATAATTTCATTCTCTTAATTAAAAAAAAAAATTTCCATTGAAATACATTCACGGGAGATACTACATACCTTTTAAGCAATATCAAACAGGTCAGGCAGCTGCAAAGAGTTAGAGTGGTTAAAGGATATTAGCTTTGTAAAAAGAAGTCAATCTTTACATTAAAGATTAGTGAACGTTAAGTATTACACTGCATGAATGTTATACTTCAATAAAACTCAACTAAATGTGTAATACAGATAGATTAATGATTAAATGTAACTAGGTTACATATATTAAAGGAAAAAAGGCTAGAAGTCACTGATGTAAGTACTATTCCCAAAATATCAAATTAGTGAGCAAAATGTAGAACATTTATTTTAAAACTGAAGCAAATTAGTTAAAATATATAAAATGTATAAATAAAATTAAGATAACTGTTAAAAGTAAAACTCTAGAAGTTGGGAAGATTCATCAGGAATTCTAAAAAGGTAGGCATAAATATCAAATACAAGGAGTGACAAAAAAGGAGCCAATTAACTCTAAAAGGCCTCAGAGATAAGATGAAGATATAATTAATATCATGTGAATAAATATAAAAAATAGAAACAAAATTGATTATTTCTAGTAAACAAAACTATTAAAAACAAACATGCAAAATATAGAGTCATCAGATCAGATCAGTTGCTCAGTCGTGTCCGACTCTTTGTGACCCCATGAATTGCAGCACGCCAGGCCTCCCTGTCCATCACCAACTCCCAGAGTTCACCCAGACTCACGTCCATCGAGTCAGTGATGCCATCCAGCCATCTCATCCTCTGTCGTCCCCTTCTCCTCCTGCCCCCAATCCCTCCCAGCATCAGAGTCTTTTCCAATGAGTCAACTCTTCGCATGAGGTGGCCAAAGAAATGGAGTTTCAGCTTTAGCGTCATTCCTTCCAAAGAAATCCCAGGGCTGATCTCCTTCAGAATGGACTGCTGGATCTCCTTTCAGTCCAAGAGACTCCCAAGAGTCTTCTCCAACACCACAGTTCAAAAGCATCAATTCTTCGGCGCTCAGTCTGCTTCACAGTCCAACTCTCACATCCATACATGACCACAGGAAAAACCATAGCCTTGACTAGACGAACTTTTGTTGGCAAAGTAATGTCTCTGCTTTTGAATATGCTACCTAGGTTGGTCATAACTTTCCTTCCAAGGAGTAAGCATCTTTTAATTTCATGGCTGCAGTCACCATCTGCAGTGATTTTGGAGCCCAGAAAAATAGTCTGATACTGTTTCCACTGTTTCCCCATCTATTTCCCATGAAGTGATGGGACCGGATGCCATAATCTTCGTTTTCTGAATGTTGAGCTTTAAGCCAACTTTTTCACTCTCCTCTTTGACTTTCATCAAGAGGCTTTTGAGTTCCTCTTCACTTTCCGCCATAAGGATGGTGTCATCTGCATATCTGAGGTTATTGATATTTCTCCCGGCAATCTTGATTCCAACTTGTGTTTCTTCCAGTCCAGTGTTTCTCATTATGTACTCTGCATATAAGTTAAATAAACAGGGTGACAATATACAGCCTTGACAAACTCCTTTTCCTATTTGGAACCAGTCTGTTGTTCCATGTCCTGTTCTAACTGTTGCTTCCTGACCTGCATACAAATTTCTCAAGAGGCAGATCAGGTGGTCTGGTATTCCCATCTCTTTCAGAATTTTCCACAGTTTATTGTGATCCACACAGTCAAAGGCTTTGGCGTAGTCAATAAAGCAGAAATAGATGTTTTTCTGGAACTCTCTTGCTTTTTCCTTGATCCAGCAGATGTTGGCAATTTGATCTCTGGTTCCTCTGCCTTTTCTAAAACCAGCTTGAACATCAGGAAGTTCATAACTTTCAAGTGAAATAAATCTTAATTTAAAACTTTTATCACAAGTATTTCAAGCTCAATTTGTTCATTATTGAGTTCTACCAAAAATTTAAGGGAAAACTAATGCCAGTCTTGGGTTCCCTGGTGGCTCAGTGGTAAGAATCCCCCTGCTAATGCAGGAGATGCTGGTTCAAAACCTTGGTCAGGAAGATCCCCTGAAGAAGGGATAGTCTACCCACACCAGTATTCTTGGGCTTCCCAGGTGGCTTCATGGTAAGGAATCTGCTTGCAATACAGGATACTTTGGTTCAACAGATCCCCTGGAGGAGGGCATGGCAACCCATTCCCCATGCTACCACCCATGGGGTCGCAAATAATTGGACACAACTGAGCAACTAAGCACCCACTTAATGGATGACTGCCTTGCTGTGGTGAAGAGGCTTGTATATCTGAATGAAGCTATGAGCCATGCCATACAGGGCCACTCAAGATAGATGGCTTATAGTGGAGAGTTCTGACAAAATGTGATCCATTGGAGCAGGAAAAGGCAAACCACTCCAGAATACTTGCCCAGTGAGAACCCCATAAACTGTATAGAAAGGCAAAAAGTATGACACCAAAGGATGAGCCCTCCAGGTTGGCAGGTGTCCAATGTGATACTGGGGAAGAGCGAATGACAACTACTAATAGGTCAAAAAAGAATGAAGTGGCTGGGCCAAGGCAGAAATGATGCTCAGTTGTGGATGTGTCTGGCGGTGAAATTAAAATCTGATGCTGTAAAAAACAATACTGTATAGGAACCTGGAATGTTAGGTCCATGAATCAAGGTAAATTGAACATGGTCAGGCAGGAGATGACAAGAGTAAATACTTACATCTTAGGAATCAGTGAACTAAAATGGAAGAGAAAGGGTGAACTTCATTCAGATGACAATTATATCTACTAGTATGGGCAAGAATCTCATAGAAGAAATAAAGTAAACCTCAAAATCAACAAAAAAGACTAGAATGCAGTATTTGGGTGCAACCTCAAAAACGAAAGAATGAATGATCTTAGTTCATTTCCAAGGCAAACCATTCAACATAACAGTAATCCAAATCCATGTTCCAACCACTGATGCCAAAGAAGCTGAATTTGATCAGTTCTATGAAGACCTAGAAGACCTCCTAGAACTAATACCAAAAAAGATATCCTTTTCATCATAGGGGATTAGAATGTAAAAGTAAGAAGTCAAGATATACCTGGAGTAACAGGTGAATTTGGTCTTGGAGTACAAAATGAAGCAGGGCAAAGGCTAACAGAATTCTGCCAAGAGAATGCACTTGGTCATAGCAAACACTGTTTTTCAACAACACTGTTTTTCAACAACACAAGAGACAACTTTACACATGGACATCACCAAATGGTCAATACTGAAATCAGATTGATTTTATCCTTTGTAGCTGAAGATGGAGAAGCTATATACAGTCAGCAAAAAAAGACCTGGAGCTGACTGTGGCTCAGATCAACAGCTCCTCATAGAAAACTTAGGCTTAAACTAAACAAAGCAAGGGAAACCAGTGGGCCAGCCAGGTATCACAAATCAAATCCCCTATGAGTATAGAGTGAAGGTGACCAGTAGATTCAAGGCACTAGATCTAGTAAATGGAGTATGTGAAGAACTATGGACAAATGTTTATAATATTGTACAGGGGGCAGAGAACAAAGCCATCCAAAGAAAAAGAAATGCAAGAGGCAAAGTGGTTGTCTATTTACAAATAGCTGAGGGAAACAGAGAAGTGAAAAGCAAGGGAGAAAGGGAAAGATGCACCCAACTAAATGCAAAGTTTCAGAGAATACTAAGAAGATACTAGAAGGCCTTCTTCAATGAACAATGAAAAGAAATAGAGGAAAAGAACACAAGGGGAAAGATTAGAGATCTCTTCAAGAAAGCTGGGAATATCAAAGGAATATTTCATCCAAATATGGACACAATAAAGGACAGAAACAGTAGAGACCTAATAGAAGCAGAAGAAATTGAGAGAAGATGGCAAGAATACACAGAAGAATTGTACAAAAAGGATCATAATGACCTGGATAACCAAGATGGTGTGGACACTCACCCACAGTCAGACATTCTGGAATGTGAAGTCAATTGGGCCTTAGGAAGCACTGCTGCTAATAAAGCCAATGGAGGTGAAGGAATTCCAACAGAGCTATTTAAAATCCTAAAAGATGATGCTGTTAAAGTGCTGATCTAAATATGTCAGCAAATTTGGAAAACCAAGCAGTGGCCACAGGACTGGAAAAAGTCAGCCTTAATCCCAATTTCTAAGAAGGGCAGTACTAAAGAATGTTCAAACCACTGGACAATCGCACTCATCTCCCATACTAGTAAGGTTATGCTCAAAATCCTTCAAGCTTAGCTTCAGCATTATGTGAACTGAGAAGTTCCAGGTGTTCAAGCTGGGTTTATAAAAGGAAGAAGAATCAGAGATCAAATTGCCAACATTCACTGGATTGTAGAGAAAACAAGGGAAATCGAAAAAAGCATTTACATCTGTTTAATTGACTATGCTAAAATTTTTGACTGTGTGGATCATAACAAACCTTGAAATACTCCTAAAGAGATGGGAATATCACACCATCTTAACTGTCTCCTGAGTAACCTGCCCACAGGTCAATAAGCAACAGTTAGAACCTTATATGCAACAACTGACTGGTTCAGGATTGAGAAAGGAGTATGACAAGGCTGTTTATTGTCACTCTGTTTATTTAACTTATATGTAGAGCACATCATGTGAAATGCCAGGATGGATGAGTTACAAGCTGGAATCAAGGTAGGCGGGAGAAATATCAACAACCTGAGATATGCGGATGATACCACTCTAATGACAGAAAATGAAGAGGCACTGAAGAGCCTCTTGATGAGGGTAAAGGAGGAGAGAGCAAAAAGTTGACTTAAAACCCAGTATTAATAAAGCTAAGATCATGGCATTTGGTACCATCACTTCATGGCAACTAGAAGAGGAAAAGGTGGAAGGAGTGACAGACTTCCTCTTCTTAAGCTCTAAAATCACTGCAGAAGATCACTGCATCCATGAAATTAGAAGACGATTGCTTCTTGGCAGAGGTGTTATGACAAATCTAGATAGTGTGTTAAAAAGCATAGATATCACTTTGCCAACAAATGTATGTACAGTGAAAGGTTATAGTCTTTCCAGTAGTCATGTAAGACATGTGAGAGCTGGACCATGAAGAAGGCAAGAGTGCTGAAGAACTGATGCTTTCAAACTGTGGTGCTGAAGGAGACTCTGGAGAGTTCCTTGGACAGCAAGGAGATCAAACCAGTCAATCCTAAAGGAAATCAACCCTGAATATTTATTGGAAGGAATGATGCTGAAAATGAAGCTCCAATACTTTGGCCACCTGATGAAAACAGCCAACTCACCGGAAAAGACCTTGATTCTGGGAAGAATTGAAGGCAGAAGAAAAGGACAACAGGATGAGATGGTTGGATGGCATCACCAATTCAATGTCTATGAACTTGGGCAAACTCTGGGAGATGGTAAAGGACAGGAAAGCCCGGTGTGCTGTAGTCCATGGGGTCTCAAAGAGTCGACATGACTTGGTGACTGAACAACAACAGTTGTTATATATATATATATATATATATACACACACACACACACACATTATATATATATATATACATATACACATATACATATATATACATATGCTGCTGCTGCTGCTGCTAAGTCACTTCAGTCGTGTCCGACTCTGTGTGACCCCATAGACAGCCACCCACCAGGCTCCCCCGTCCCTGGGATTCTCCAGGCAAGAACACTGGAGTGGGTTGCCATTTCCTTCTCCAATGAATGAAGGTAAAAAGTGAAAGTGAGGTCGCTCAGTCATGTCCAACTCTTCACGACACCATGGACTGCAGCCTACCAGGCTCCTCCATCCATGGGATTTTCCAGGCAAGATACACATATATACATATATATACACATATATATGTATGTGTCCATGCTAAGTCACTTCAGTGATGTCCAACTGTTTGCAATCCTATAGACTGTAACCCACCAGGCTTCTCTATCCACAGGATTCTCCAGGCAAGAATACTGGGCTGGGTTGCCTTGCCCTTCTCCAGGGAATCTTCCCCACTCAGGGATCAAACCAGTGTCTCTTATGTTTCTTTCATTTCCAGGTGGAAGTTTGACCGCTAGCACCACCTAGAAAGCCCCATATATGTATATATTACATCATAAACAAATTGAGTTCATCCATGGACTGATAAGTACTTACAATACTTGAAAACATATTTATATAATTTATCACATTAACAAAACAAATAAATTATAAACTTTTCAATATATGCAGAAACCTATTTAATAAATAGATGGGAACTTCCTTAATCTCAATAAAGAATTTCTATTTAAAAAATCCTCAGCAAGCATCATACATGATGGTGAATTTCTGAAATCTTTCTTTTATAGATCTTAAATAAAACAAAAATGTTTGCTAACAACAGATATAAACAAGAGTTTATATCTGATATATCTTATAAATCTGATATATTTATATCTTGATATAAATAAGAGTTTCAAACATTCCCTTAAGAAAAAAATGTTACAGAAATATTAAAGAGAACAAAAGAATCACATTATTAGACACTATAACCACATAAATATAAAAATCACATCTATCAATAAAGTACTCATAAATTTGTCCATTTTCTCTATCAATTTTGTATACACTCACATATTATATGATATTTTAAAAGATAACTTTAAAAATATATAAATAAATCCAACAAAAGATATTTAAGATCTCTCTATATATGTCAAAAACTATTGATATAAAACACTTAAAGGAATTTTTATATACCTAAATAAGTAGAGAAAAATGCTGTGATTATAGTATAGGAAACTCAATGTTGTAAATATATCTATACCTTTATAACTGATCTATAGTATTTATTTAATTTTGATTGTGTCGGACAGGCTGATTTTAAAACATAAATGGAATGACAGAAGGCCAGTATAGCTAAGACACTTTTGCAGAGAAAAATAATGTAGAAGGATTTACACTAAAGTTTATTGATACCTGTAAAATATTGGATTTATTAAACAGTGTTTTCTCATTTTAAGGTAGGACAAAGAAACTAATATAACAGAATGTAGATGTTAGAAACTGTCCTACCCCATATATGGAAAACTGAATTATGACAAAGG
The DNA here is from genome assembly GCF_000754665.1 of Bison bison bison. Classification (NCBI taxonomy): domain Eukaryota; kingdom Metazoa; phylum Chordata; class Mammalia; order Artiodactyla; family Bovidae; genus Bison; species Bison bison. The sequence goes on from NW_011494829.1 coordinate 1,316,302, forward strand.
TGGCATTAAACGATATCAGGGAAATAGTCTTTTCATTAAATGCCTCTGTGTTAACTATACATCAATATTTTTAAAAATTAAACTTTATCACATCTCACATAATAGATATAAATAGATTTTTGATTAATGTAGCTCTAAGTATGAAAAGCAAAGTCATAAGACTAAAGAAGAAAACATAGGAGAATATATTCATGATTGCAAGGTAAGGCACATTCTTGTACTGGACAAAAAAGTTACCAAAACCCCGCAATATTCAAAAAGAAAGTGTTGAAAAATCAAACTAAATTAGGAACTTTGGTTTATCAAGAGAAATAGTTAAGAGAGAGAAAAGTCAAACTACAAGGTAAAAACTGAAGTAAATATTTGTGACAGATAGAGTAAAAGCAGACAAACTAAAGCCTGTCCAGATTATTGACACAAATCATTAAGAAAAATAGTTATGACATAAGGAAATTGGGTAAAATTCATGAATATGAGCTTTTTTCAAGACAATCTCTAAGGTCAATACAAATATAAAAAGTTGGTCTACTTCATTTGTGGTTAGGATATTTCAACTTAAAACTATAATGAAATATTACAGCATGCTCGTCAGAAGGGTGAAGATCAAACATTCTGAAATAGCAAGTAATGAAAATGTCGCTCAGTTGTGTCCGACTCTGTGACCCCATGGACTATAGCCTATCAAACTCCTGCATCCATGGGGTTTTCCAGGCAAGAGTAGTGGAGTGGGTTGCCATTTCCTTCTCCAGGAGATCCTCCCTACCCAGGGATCGAACCTGGGTCTCCCACATTGTGGGCGGAGGCTTTATTCTCTTAGCCACCAGGGAAGCCCCAATGAAAATGTGGGGTAAGCATCAGATCAGATCAGATCAGTCGCTCAGTTGTGTCCGACTCTTTGCAACCCCATGAACCGCACCACGCCAGGCCACCCTGTCCATCACCAACTCCCGGTATTCACTGAGAGTCACGTCCATCGAGTCAGTGATGCCATTCAGTCATCTCATCCTCCGTCGTCACCTTCTCCTCTTGCCCCCAATCCCTCCCAGTATCAGAGTCTTTTCCAATGAGTCAACTCTTCACATGAGGTGGCCAAAGTAAAGGAGTTTCAACTTTAGCATCATTCCTTCCAAAGAAATCCCAGGGCTGATCTCCTTCAGGATGGGACTGGTTGGATCTCCTTGCAGTCCAAGGGACTCTCAAGAGTCTTCTCCAACACTGCAGTTCAAAAGCATCATTTCTTCGGCGCTCAGCCTTTTTCACAGTCCAACTGTCACATCCATACATGACCACAGGAAAAAAAATAGCCTTGACTAGACGAACCTTTGTTGGCAAAGTAATGTCTCTGCTTTTGAATATGCTATCTAGGTTGGTCATAACTTTCCTTCCAAGAAGTAAGCGTCGTTTAATTTCATGGCTTCAGTAACCATCTGCAGTAATTTTGGAGCCCAGAAAAATAAAGTCTGGCACCTACTGACCTGGGGAGTTTCTCTTTCAGTATCCTATCATTTTGCCTTTTCATACTGTTCATGGGGTTCTCAAAGCAAGAATACTGAAGTGGTTTGCCATTCCCTTCTCCAGTGGGCCACATTCTGTCAGATCTCTCCACCATGACCTGCCCATCTTGGGTTGCCCCACGGGCATGGCTTAGTTTCATTGAGTTAAACGATAAGGCTGTGGTCCTAGTGTGATTAGATTGACTAGTTTTCTGTGAGTATGGTTTCAGTGTGTTTGCCCTCTGATGCCCTCTTGCAACACCTACCATCTTACTTGGGTTTCTCTTACCTTGGGTGTGGGGTATCTCTTCACGGCTGCTCCAGCAAAGTGCAGCCATTGCTCCTTACCTTGGACGAGGGGTATCTCCTCACCGCCGCCCTTCCTGACCTTCAATGTGGGATAGCTCCTCCAGGCCCTCCTGCGCCCGCGCAGCCACCACTCCTTGGACGTGGGGTTGGTCCTCCTGGCCTCCAGTGTAGGGTTGCCCCTCCCACCTGCCGCCCCTGCCCTCGGGCTTAGGGACGTGGGGTATCTCCTCCCCTCCCAGCCGCTGCCCCTGACCTTGGACGTGGGGTATCTCCTCTCAGCCGCCCCCCTGACCTCGGACACGGGTAGCTCCTCTTGGCTGTTCCTGTGCTGTCGCAGCCT
>NW_011494829.1:1318543-1320338 GCF_000754665.1 Bison bison bison
CCTCTTGGCTGTTGTTGTGCTGTCGCAGTCGGGCACTTCGGCCGCTGCCCCTGACCTGGGACGTGGGGTAACTCCTCTTGGCTGCCGCCCTTCGGGCATGGGGTCCTCCCGGCTTCTGCCCCTGACCTCGGACATGGGGTAGCTCCTCTCAGCCTTGCTTAGCGCGCCGGTCGCAGCCACCTGCACTTAGCACGCCAGTGGCAGCCGCCTGTGCTTAGCGTGCCAGTCGCAGCAGCCAAATCTATTGGAAATATATCATTAAAATTGTACAATTGCTTTGAAACTCAGATTTGTTGTTGTTGTTCAGTCGCTCAGTCATATCTGACTCTGCGAGTCCATGTAATACAGCATGCCAGGCTTCCCTGTCCGTCACTAAGTCCCAAGGCTTGCCCAAACTCATGTCCATTGAATCAGTAATGCCATCCAACCATCTCATCCTTTTTCGTCTCCTTTTCCTCCAGCCTTCAATCTTTCCCAGCATCAGGGTCTGTTCCAATAAGTCAGCTTTTCACGTCAGTTGGCCAAAATATTGGAACTTCAGCTTCAGCATCAGTCCTTCCAATGAATATTCAGGGTTGCTTTCCTTTAGGATTGACTGGTTTGATCTCCTTGCTATCAAGGGACTCTCAAGAGTCTTCTCTAGCACCACAGTTCGAAAGCATCAATTCAGATTGGAAGTGTATATTAGATTTGAAGTGACATATAATCTTTATCCATCAATTCTTATTCCAGGATTATATCCAATATATTGCGTGTATAATGTACACCAAGAATAAACCAAAATATTCTAGGTATTATTTTTCATAATGAAAAAAAATAGATTCAAGTCACATTTCTAAGGAAAGACAAGTGTTAATAATGCAATATTTCATACCATTGAATATCATACAACAACAGACATGAATTCAGTACATAAGCATAGATGGATCACAATTGTAATGGTGAGTCAAAGAAGTTAGTCCTCAAACATACCTGTGAATAGTTACATTTAGAAATAATATTAATTCATGATTTGATTTATATAAAAGCAGGAAAAACAAAATTCTACTTTGAGAGATGAAAGTAAGGTTAATATTTGGCAAAGGATTAGGTGGTTATGTTAGGGAATGGACAAATAACAGTCCTCTAGGTGATGGTGCTATTTTATTTCTTGTTCTAGGAGGTGGATAATCCAGGTATTCCTTGGTGGTAATTCATTGAACAGCATATTATGGAGGGTGATTCTAGTATTTACCTGGTTGAATTTTACAATTCAAATAGTAAATCAAATTCAATAATACACCAAAGATCCCTATGAATAACAATGACATGCATTTCCAAATCAGTTAGGCTAATTCTAGACCTTCATAATATAGTAAAACAGATTTGATGGTTTGCAATAGCTGCATAGCAACTATTGCAACAGTTAGAAGTGAAAATAAATTTGTTTGACATGGAAACAGTTTAACACTCTTTCAATAATAATTGACCCATATTATTATTCCACATTCATTTTTGTTGTGAATCAAAATTTCCTTGGTCTTTATTAAAATTAGTACATCAAATTTGAAATGCAATTATAAATTAAATGAAAATACTTAGAATATCATTTATATGAATAAAATTTAAATAAAAGTTTAATGAATAACAGGGTTAAAAAATGGAAATTTGTATAAAGTTATGATTTAATATGTATGTATTTATGTTTGCTTGAGTGCCAAGTCGCTTCAGTCATGTTTGACCCAATGGACTATAGCCCACCAGGCTCCTCTGTCCATGGGATTCCCTAAGCAAGAATACTGGAGGAGGTTGCCCT
>NW_011494829.1:1320438-1324397 GCF_000754665.1 Bison bison bison
GTTGCCCTGCCGTCCTCCAAGTTATCTCCCTGACCCAGGGATCAATCCCGAGCCTCATGTCTCCTGCATTGGCAGGTGGGTTCTTTACCATTAGCACCACCTGGGAAGCCCTCAATTTATGTATCAGTTCAGTTCAGTCGTTCAGTCGTGTCCAGCTCATTGTGACCCCATGAATCACACCACGCCAGGCCTCCCTGTCCGTCACCAACTCCCGGAGTTCACTCAGACTCACGTCCATCGAATCAGCGATGCCATCCAGCCATCTCATCCTCTGGCGTCCCCTTCTCCTCCTGCCCCCAATTCCTCCCAGCACCAGAGTCTTTTCCAATGAGTCAACTCTTCACATGAGGTGGCCAAAGTACTGGAGTTTCAGCTTTAGCATCATTTCTTCCAAAGAAATCCCAGGGCTGATCTCCTTCAGAATGGACTGGTTGGATCTCCTTGCAGTCCAAGGGACTCTCAAGAGTCTTCTCCAACACCGCAGTTCAAAAGCATTAATTCTTCAGCACTCAGCTTTCTTCACAGTCCAACTCTCACATCCATACATCACCACTGTAAAAACCATAGCCTTGACTAGACAGACATTTGTTGGCAAAGTAATGTCTCCACTTTTGAATATGCTATCTAGGTTGGTCATAACTTTCCTTCCAAGGAGTAAGTATCTTTTAATTTCATGGCTGCAGTCACCAACAGCAGCCAAAAAAAATTTGGAGCCAAAAAAAATGAAGTCTGACACTGTTTCCACTGTTTCCCCATCTATTTCCCATGAAGTGCTGAGGCCAGATGCTATGATCTCAGTTTTCTGAATTTTGAGCTTCAAGCCAACTTTTTCACTCTCCTCTTTCACTTTCATCAAGAGGCTTTTGAGTTCCTCTTCACTTTCTGCCATAGGGGTGGTGTCATCTGCGTATCTGAGGTTATTGACATTTCTCCCAGCCATCTTGATTGCAGCTTGTGCTTCTTTCAGCCCAGCATTTCTCATGATGTACTCTGCATAGAAGTTAAATAAGCAGGCTGACAATATACAGCCTTGACATACTCCTTTTCCTATTTGGAACCAGTCTGTTGTTCCATGTCCAGTTCTAACTGTTGCTTCCTGAACTGCATATAGGTTTCTCAAGAGGCAGGTCAGGTAGTCTGGTATTTCCATCTCTTTCAGAATTTTCCGGAGTTTATTGTGATCCACATAGTCAAAGGCTTTGGCATAGTCAATAAAGCAGAAATAGATGTTTTTCTGGAACTCTCTTGCTTTTTCAATGATCCAGTGGATGTCGGCAATTTGATCTCTGGTTTCTCTGCCTTTTCTAAAACCAGCTTGAACATCTGGAAGTTCACGGTTCACGTATTGCTGAAGCCTAGCTTGGAGAATTTTGAGCATTCTTTACTAGCATGTGAGATGAGTGCAATTGTGTAGTAGATTGAGCATTCTTTGGCATTGCCTTTCTTTGGGATTGGAATGAAAACTGACCTTTTCCAGTCCTGTGGCCACTACTGAGTTTTCCAAATTTGCATGCATATTGAGTGCAGCACTTTCACAGCATCATCTTTTAGAATTTGAAATAGCTCAGCTGGAATTCTGTCACCTCCACTAGGTTTGTCTGTATCTATGGTTTAATATGATTTAACAATAATAATAACTTGTCATAAATTTTATTATTGATAAGAAAGAAAACCTTGAAAAATAGAGTGAATGAAATTGAACTTGTGTAGCAATATCTTCCACTGAGAATCATAGCTTAGCTGTTGCTTTTTGAGAATAAGTTTTCAACCCTCTTCCCAACAAGAAAACTCCAGAATACACCAACTCATTTTTTTCTGTAATTTGCAAATATCAAACAAAACACAACCCTGCCAGTTATTTTTCAATATATGTAATTTTACCTTTTTAAAATATATTGTTTGCACTGTGAAGATTAATGGCAGAGAGTCACACAGGCAATCTATTTTACTTGTTAAAGATATCACTTTTTAAAATTCTATATTGGGATAATTGTACATAGTTTACTAGTTTTCCTCTGTGAATCCTCTGTCAGCTTAATTGTTAACATAAATTGAAGTTTGGATGTTTGCCTGTTTAATTTCCCAAGTTTAATATAGGAAGTGAAAAAAATTTACACAAATATTAATTTGTTCACATTGGTAAAGGACAATTTCATCTACAGAATTTGGTAAGTTTCCTATTGTTGACCTGTCCATTCAAGTAACTTCTTTGTCTTGTTGTTTCCCTCTTAATTTATTATATATTTGATTGAATGTAAAAATATATTTGATTTAGATGTAGATCAAAAAGAAAATTCCTAGAACTGTTATTTTGTCTGGGTTCACATACAGTGGCAATTTAGTGGCACATATTTCTACATAGTATGATTAAAAATTTGTTCCTCATCTAGAAATAGGAATACAGTTTATTTATGTAAATGTTTTCAGATGTTTGTTTTGGATTCCTGATTCTCAAAGGAGATATATAGTAAAAGGTTCTTCACACATTAAAATCTAAAGTGAGAGTGTGTTAATGGCTATACTGAGATAAAAATAATCCCATTTTTATAGCTGCTGATAAGTCACTTCAGTCGTGTCCGATTCTGTGTGACCCCATAGACGGCAGCCCACCAGGTTCCCCCATCCCTGGGATTCTCCAGGCAAGAACACTGGAGTGGGTTGCCATTTCCTTCTCCAATGCATGAAAGTGAAAAGTGAAAGGGAAGTTGCTCAATCGTGTCCGACTCTTCATGACCTCATGGACTGCAGCCCACCAGGCTCCTCCATCCATGGGATTTTCCAGGCAAGAGTACTGGAGTGGGGTGCCATCGCCTTCTCTGATTTTTTGTATAGCAAATTATGGTTATTTCAAGAAGGCATAAAGATCCAGACCACAAATGAGCAGGTCTACTATGTCTTAAAAACCCATTATCTAAACATTGTACAGCCATTGTTCATTATGACAGTTGAACAAAAATCTGTTTACTACATAATCTCAGCTTTAATATCTATACTGGAAGCTGTTCCAAAGAGGACAGCGGGGCTAATACTGTAGATACTATGGAGAAAGTGGCTGCTTTGTCACATGATGTGAAGCATTTCTCTTGGAGGGGGTGGATGAGGAGTATCTCAATCAGTAAAGTAAATGCCACTTTACAGAACAACACAGAACTTTACCGATAGTTATGACCAGTGATCACAGGACAGGAAAAGGTCAGTTTTCATTCCAATCTCAAAGAAAGGCAATGCCAAAGAATGCTCAAACTACTGCACAATTGCACTCATCTCACATGATAGTAAAGTAATGCTCAAAATTCTCCAAGCCACACTTTAGCAATACGTGAACCGTAAACTTCCAGATCATCAAGCTGGTTTTAGAAAAGGCAGAGGAACCAGAGATCAAATTGCCAACATCTTCTGAATCATGGATAAAGCAAGAAAGTTCCAGAAAAACATCTATTTCTGTTTTATTGACTATACCAAAGCCTTTTACTGTGTGGATCACAACAAACTGTGGAACATTCTGAAAGAGATGGGAATACCAGACCACCTGACCTGCCTCTTGGAAACCTGTATGCAGGTCAGGAAGCAACAGTTAGAACTGGACATGGAACAAGAGACTGGTTCCAAATAGGAAAAGGAGTACGTCAAGGCTGTATATTTTCACCCTGCTTATTTAACTTCTATGCAGAGTACATCATGAGAAATGCTGGGCTGGAAGAAGCACAAGCTGGAATCAAGATGGCTGGGAGAAATATCAATAACCTCAGATACACAGATGACACCATCCTTATGGCAGAAAGTGAAGAGGAACTAAAGAGCCTCTTGATGAAAGTGAAAGAGGAGAGTGAAAAAGTTGGCTTGAAGCTCAACATTCAGAAAACGAAGATCATGGCATCTGGTCCCAGCATTTCATGGGAAATAGATGGGGAAACAGTGTCAGACTTTATTTTTGGGGTCTCCAAAATCACTGCAGATGG
>NW_011494829.1:1324497-1333962 GCF_000754665.1 Bison bison bison
GAAAGTCATGACCAACCTAGACAGCATATTCAAAAGCAGAGACATACTTTGCCAACAAAGGTCCGTCTAGTCAAGGCTATAGTTTTTCCAGTAGTCATGTATGGATGTGAGAGTTGGACTGTAAAGAAAGCTGAGTGCCAAAGAATTGATGCTTTTGAACTATGGTATTGGAGAAGACTCTTGAGAGTCCCTTGGACTGCAAGGAGATCCAACTAGTCCATCCTAAAGGAGATCAGATCTGGATGTTCATTGGAAGGACTGATGTTGAAGCTGAAACTCCAATACTTTGGCCACCTAATGTGGAGAGCTGACTCATCAGAAAAGACCCTGATGCTGGGAAAGATTGAAGACAGGAGGAGAAGTGGATGAAAGAGGATGAGATGTTTGGATGGCATCACCAACTCGATGGACTTGAGTTTGGATAAACTCCGGAAGTTGGTGATAGACTTGGAGGCCTGGCATTTTGGGGTTCATGGGGTCGCAAAGAGTCGGACACAATTGAGCGGCTGAACTGAACTGAATGACCAGTGATCAAGATTATGTTTGTTGTCCTTGTTTAGTTGCTAAGTCATGTCCGACTCTCTTGTGACCAAATGGACTGTAGACCACCATGCTCCTCCATCCTTGGTATTTCCCAGCAAGAATACTAGAATGGGTGGCCATTTCCTTCTCCAGGGAATCTTCTTGACCCATGGTTTGAACCTGGATCTCCTGCATTACAGACATATTATTTACTACTGAGCTTCCTGGGAAGCCCGATTAATGTAGAAGAGAGGGCTAAATGTTTGTACAAGGAAGCCTTTGCTTGATAATTAATAAATAAATTTAAATATATATATATATATAATGGACATATATGACACATACATGTATGATTTATTTATTTGATTAAAAAAAATTGGTAGCATAATGTCCTGTTAACAACCCCAGGATCCAGAAGTATTCAGACCAGGGCTTGAAATTCACCTGCTTTTTATTAACTCTGTGAACTGGGCAAAGCACCTAATCTCCAACTCCTTTAATTTTTCATGAAAGTGAGAAACATAACTCTTCTTTTCTGTGCTTGTTGTAAGAATTAGAAAAAAAAAGTGAATTAAGAAAAACTAGCCTGGGAAAGAAGTTCTATATGTAGACTTGTGTATTCATGTTTTTATTGGTCCAATAATCATAATGTAAGTTTAAAGAAGTAAAACCTATAGAAAGAAAATGCATTACTGTTTATAATAGCCAGGACATGGAAGCAACCTAGATGTCCACCAGCAGATGAATGGATAAGAAAGCTATGGTACATATACACAATGGAGTATTACTCAGCATTAAAAAGAATACATTTGAATCAGTTCTAATGAGGTGGATGAAACTGGAGCCCATTATACAGAGTGAAGTAAGCCAGAAGGAAAAACACCAATACAGTATACTAATGCATATATATGGAATTTAGAAAGATGGTAACAATAACCCTGTATACGAGACAGCAAAAGAGATACTGATGTATAGAACAGTCTTTTGGACTCTGTGGGAGAGGGAGAGGGTGGGATGATTTTGGAGAATGGCATTGAAACATGTATAATATCATGTATGAAACGAGTCACCAGTCCAGGTTCGATGCACGATACTGGATGTTTGGGGCTGGTGCAATGGGATGACCCAGAGGGATGGTATGGGGAGGGAGGAGGGAGGAGGGTTCAGGATGGGGAACACATGTATACCTGTGGCGGATTCATTTCGATATTTGGCAAAACCAATACAATATTGTAAAGTTTAAAAATAAAATAAAATTCTAAAAAATAAATAAAAAAAGAAAAGAAAAAGAAAATGCATTAATTCCATAGACAGTGTTATAGAATTTTATTGATATTTGCTTGATGATAATGAATAATGTTAACTTTAATTCACCTTGAGTAAAACCTCATTATTTTTTGTTTTCGTCAGCCAGCATTCTTCACACTGGGGGTTGTTTAACACACGCACTGTACACTGTTAGTCCTACTTCTGTCCTAAGGTGACCTGTCTTCCCTTTGTGTTCAGCCTAAATCAGTAATGATACAAATTCCAGGCACCTACACTAGAAATGCAGAGACTCAAAGTACTTCAGTTTCTATATAGAAATCATTTCTACAAACTTCTGAAATTTCCACCCAACATCATTTTTCTCAGACTATTTGTGATCTCTATGTTTACTGTTCTTATCAAGGCCATCGTGTCTTCTCTGCAATTGTCACCTTGTTGAAAATGCACCACATTTCTCTTCCCTTCCAGTTTCTTTCTGTCATGGAAGAACTGCCCAAACTTCTATAAAAGCTGGTGTCAACATTCACACTGTAGGTACCTTTCCCTCCCTCCTCTGCAAGGCACAGTTCTACTAGTTTCATAATCGTTCTCCAGCAGAGTTCTATTTTTTCTCTCTAATAAATAATTCAGACTAAATATAAATACAGAATTTCTCCATCTTAAATATATATTAATGTTATCTATACATATATTTGCATAAACACAGAAAAATAGATTTATATCAAACTAATTACATATATACACATGTGATGTGTATATATATATTTATAATATATAAATATTTATTACATTATAAACATATATTATATATTATATTTATATATTATAATATATGTATATTTATGAATATACACATCTAGACATACCTATATCAAGTCTATCCAGTTAGAAAATATAGTCCCCTCAAAAATGTAATGAGCTTTTTTTTTTAATTTAATTCAGGTTGCCTCCAGCTGCTGAGAACCATATGAGACCAGTAACACAGTAAACAGTAGAACCAGATTCAAACCTGTGCTCTGCAGTTCTTTGTGTTCTTTCTTACAATGCTATCAAACTTTGTTTCTATACTTTTATCTTTCCTACCTGTAATCACTTAGAAGGGCAATGATTGCAACATCATCATATTTGAAAATGAAAAGATAGAATATACTAAAAGCCTATTCTTTATATATCAAAAATACTTAGTTTATTTTATTAAGTTTACATATTGAGGTTTTGAGAGCATAGAGTATCTCAAACTCATTCTACTTTATCAATTCCTCACTATCATGAGTGATCTATCAACAATATATCCTACAAACCCTATGAACACCTTCAATCATGTCCACTTCCCTGATACAGATTTTGCACAATTTTAAAACTTTGTAGCTAGTAACATTGCTTTGGTTTTATGTTTTAGCAGTATTTCACATTGTTAAGTTATTTTAAAAAGTGATATAGTCATTATACAGGTATTTTTGGGGCTGGGGCATCTCCAATTATCATTACTAACTTTTTTACTCCACCCTCGTTTATTCACAAATACAATATTACTTCACAAAACATTTTTGTTGTTATATTGCTTATATTGTTCTGTAGCAATTGATATTTGCTTTCCACTTTTGAAAAAATGTATTGCATCCTGATTCTGTCACCCAGCAAATTGGTAGCCATCCATTCCAGATGAGAATCTTCTGTGGATCTGACAAAAATCTGCCTTGTTATCAGTGTAATAACTGCTGAAAATGTTAAATAGATTAGAAACTACATGGTACAGACTTCTAAATGAAGAATTATCCATTTGGAAAGTCTGATTATTTAAGCAGCAACAGAGCTGTCTAAAATAAGCTATGATCATATGAATGCTACATGTGCAGCTTATTTTCAAAGATAACCCTGGCTCAGAGGTGTATTATCCAGGGCTGTGGGAAAAGGGCACAGAACAGATCAGAAAACCAGTATCTTGTTGGCATTCTGATACTTACAAGCAAGGAGACAGGCAGTCATAAACACTAAGTTTTAGTTTTATGTATTAATAGAAAAAAAAATCTTGACATATATTATGGGCACATGGTAAGCATTCTAGTACAATGACATTCATCTTATCATCTATTTTGGTCATCATATTATCAGCTGGCACACCACAAATAGCATTTATTGAGTGCTTTCTATATGAGAAACATGTGTGTTTATTTATTTTTTAATTTACTCTTTCCAATGAGTCTATGGGGGAGGTACTGATAAATACACTCTATCTTTTTAAAAAGAGAAAACAGAGCTCCAGTGGAAATACATAATGTGCTAATTATTGAAAAAGCTTAGCTGGGAATGAGCTCCGACTTGAAACACTATGCAATTCTGTAAAATAAAGTGGATTTGGAAACCCTTTGTAATGTGTAACATTTGTTAAATAGAAAGCATTATGCCTCCGAATAGAGTGTAATTAAATAAACTGCAATAATTTGACACTAATTTTTATTAGATTACTTTACCTTTTCATTTATTCATAGAAGATTATGCTTAATTCAACTAATCAATGTGAAAATCTTACTTAAATTAAAGCTCTCAGAAAATTAAAACTCCATTAATAAAAACAGACCTTTAAAGAAACTTATAAAGAAGCAGTAGAGCAATTTTCACTATATAACAATAGAGTAAGAAGCCAATAAAGATTTAAAAGATGTGATAAATAATAATATGACTGGAAATAGCTGATGAATACAGAAAAAATGTATTAGCTCAATAAATGTCTTAGTTCAATGAAACTAAACATTGAAAATGTAATTATATATACTATAGTGTATGCAAAAATTTAAAAAGGATAAAAAATAAGCAGATTAGACAGACATTCATATTAACCTCAGATAAAGTTGAGATAAGCACAACCTTTCTTTAAAAAACAATAGGGAGGGTATGGGGAGGGAGGTGGGAGGGGGATTCAGGATGGAGAACACGTGTACACCCGTGGTGGATGCATTTTGATGTATGGCAAAACCAATACAATATTGTAAAGTAAAAAAAATATTTAAAAAAATATACCTAAGCAAAGCTGTAAAAACAAAAGAACATTTTTACTTTGTTGTTTAATAAAGGAGATGAAATTAAAATGTAAAAAAAAAACAATATTTATGTACCCCAATGTTCATCGAAGCACTGTTTATAATAGCCAGGACATGGAAGCAACCTAGATGTCCATCAGCAGATGAGTGGATAAGAAAGCTATGGTACATATACACAATGGAGTATTACTCAGCCATTAAAAAGAATACATTTGAATCAGTTCTAATGAGGTGGATGAAACTGGAGCCTATTATACAGAGTGAAGTAAGCCAGAAGGAAAAACATAAATACAGTATACTAACACATATATATGGAATTTAGAAAGATGGTAACAATAACCCTGTATACGAGACAGCAAAAGAGACACTGATGTATAGAACAGTCTTATGGACTCTGTGGGAGAGGGAGAGGGTGGGAAGATTTGGGAGAATGACATTGAAACATGTAAAATATCATGTAAGAAACGAGTTGCCAGTCCAGGTTCGATGCACGATACTGGATGCTTGGGGCTAGTGCACTGGGACGACCCAGAGGGATGGTATGGGGAGGGAGGAGGGAGGAGGGTTCAGGATGGGGAACACATGTATACCTGTGGCAGATTCATTTTGATATTTGGCAAAACCAATACAATTATGTAAAGTTTAAAAATAAAATAAAATTAAAAAAATATGTATATGTACAATATTTCAATATTTTATTCCAATTTCAGAAATTGAGATTGACATATTACAAATTATGGTCAAAGATGTATGCTTACAAATATTTATTAGATTGTTACATACAATTCTAGCAAATTTAAAACAATTAAATATTTAAAGCATGAAAATGATATTAATAAAATATATCACAGAAGAGATACAGAATATTATACTTCCATCAAACCACCACACAATTGCACTCATCTCACACTCTAGTAAAGTAATGCTCAAAATTGTCTAAGCCAGGTTTCAATAGTACGTGAACCTTGAACTTCAAGATGTTCAAGATGGATTTATAAAAGCAGAGGAACCAGAGATCAAATTGCCAACATCCACTGGAACATAAAAAAAGCAAGAGAAGTCCAGAAAACATCTACATTTGCTTTATTGACTATGCCAAAGCCTTTGACTGTGTGAATCACAACAAACTGTGGAAAAATATTAAAGAGATAGGAATACCAGACCACCTGACCTGCCTCTTGAGAAATCTGTAAGCAGGTCAGGAAGCAACAGTTAGAACTGGACATGGGACAACAGACTGGTTCCAAATAGGGAAAGGAGTACGTCAAGGGTGTGTATTGTCACACTGCTTATTTAACTTATATGCAGAGTATATCATGAGAAACACTGGGCTGGATGAAGCACAAGCTGGAATCAAGATTGCCAGAAGAAATACCAATAATCTCAGATATGCAGATGACACCACACTTATGACAGAAAGCGAAGAAAAGCTAAAGAGCCTCTTGGTGAAAGTGAAAGAGGAGACTGCGAAGTGAAATTGCTCAGTTGTGTCTGACTCTATGAGACCCCATGGACAGTAGCCTGCACCAGGCTCCTCCATCCATGGGATTATTTAGGCAAGTGTACTGGAGTGGGTTTGGCATCTGGTCTCATCACTTCATGGCAAATATATGGGGAAACAATGGAAACAGTGACAGACTTTATTTTGGGGGGCTTAAAATCACTGCCGATGGTGACTGCAACCATGAAATTAAAAGACATTTGCTCATTGGAAGAAAAGTTATGACCAACCTAGACAGCATATTTAAGAGCAGAGACATTACTTTGCCAACAGAGGTCTAGTCAAAGCTATGTTTTGTTTTATTTTGTTTTCCAGTAGTCATGTATGGATGTGGGAGTAGGACTCTAAAGAAAGCTGAGAGCCAAAGAATTGATGCTTTTGAACTGTGGTGTTGGAGAAGAGTCTTGAGAGTCCCTTGGACTGCAAGGAGATCCAACCAGTGCATCCTAAAGGAAATCAGTTCTGAATATTCACTGGAAGGACTAATGCTGAAGCTGAAACTCCAATACTTTGGCCACCTGATATGAAGAACTGACTCATTGAAAAAGCCCCTGATGCTGGGAAAGATTGAAGGTGACAGAGGATGAGATGTTTGGATCGCATCACTGCCACCATGGACATGAATTTGAGTAGGCTCTAGGAGTTGGTGATGGACAGGGAAGCCTGGTGTGCTGCAGTCCATGGGGTCACAAAGAGCTGGACATGACTGAGCAACTGAACTGAACTGAGTTGTTTCAATAATACCTTTATAAGAATATATAATAACCTTGGAGTATGTTAGAATTGTTAAGAGTAAATGTAGAAAGCAAAATGTATAGTAATGCCCATTCACTTTTATATTTTTTTAATTTTGCAATACTTTTAGATTTACAGAAAAGTTAGGCAAGACAGAGATCTCCCACATAGCACAAACCACGTTTTCCCCTGTGAACCTTGCCCAAAAGACTTATTTAAAGAAAGTCTGTATATGAATTATATGTGAACTTCCCCTAAAATATGCAACTATGAATGACACTGTAATGGATAAAAGGTGGTAGGAACCAGATTTCTAACTGTTGTAGTTACGTAGCTCAAAGAAAAACAAGCAGATGGGGCTAGAATGATCTATGTGGCAATTGATAGGAGTTGGAAAAAAAATCACTGTTTTCAAGTACCCCTTAATAAGGACATTGACTCATATAGAAATACATACTATGTGTATATACACAGGTTTATACACATATCTCATATCTCAATCAGCTGGAAGGGCCTAGAAGCAGTAACACCTCAGTAGAAATGAAAACATCTAACATCCAGATCTTGGCTTCTAATTTTGTTCTTGTTGTTGCTCAGTGGCTAAGTCATATCCATGGACTGCAGAATGATAGGCTCCTTCATTCTACACCATCTCTTGGGAGTTTGCTGAAATTCAAATTCATGTCCATTGAGTCAATGATACTCTCTAATCATCTCATCCTCTGCTGCCCCTTCTCTTTTTGCCTTCAATCTTTCTCAGCATCAGGGTATTTTCCAGTTGGTCAGCTCTTCACATCAAGTGGCCAAAATATTGGAGCTTCAGCTTCAGCATCATTCCTTCCAATGAATGTTCAAGGTTGATTTCATTTAGGATTGACTGATTTGATCTCCTTGAAGTGCAAGGGACTCTCAAGAGCCTTCTCCAGCACCACAATTCAAAAGCATCAATTCTTCCATGCTCAGCCTTCTTTATGATCCTGCTCTCAATGTGTACATGACTACTGGTAAAACCATGGCTTTGGCTACATGGATCTCTGTCAATGAAGTGATGTCTCTGCTTTTTAACAATATGTTGTCTAGGTTTACATAGCTTTCCTTCCAAGGAACAAGTGTCTTTTAATTTTATGGCTCCAGTCACTGTCCACAGTGATTTTGGAACCTGAGAAAATAAAATCTGTCACTGCTTCCATGTTTTCCCCTTCTATTTGCCACGAAGTGATGGGACTGGATGCTATGGTCTGTTTTTTAAATGTTGAGCTTCAAGTCAGCTTTTCATTCTCCTCTTTCACCCTCATCAAGAGACTCTTTCATTCCTCTTTGATTTCTGCCATTAGAGTGGCATCACCTGCGTATCTGAGATTGGTTGATAATTCTCCCAGAAATCTTGATTCCAGCTTCTGATACATCCAGCCTGGCATTTCACATGATGTACTCTATGCTCCTGCTAGGTCACTTCAGTCATGTCCGACTCTTTGCAACCCTATGGACTGTAGCCCACCAGCCTTCTCTGCCTATGGGATTTTCCAGGCAAGAATAATGGAATGGGTTGCTATTTCCTTCTCCAAGTTAAATAATCAGGGTGACAATATAAAGCCTTATCGTATTCCCTCGCCATTTTGAACCAGTTAGCTGTTCCATGTTCAGTTCTAACTGTTGCTTCTTGACACTCATATAGGTTTCTCAAGAGACATGTAAGGTGATCTAGTGCTCCAGTCTCTTTAAGAATGGCTTCTAATACCATTCTCTAATGAAAGGTCCAAGTTTCCTTTGAAGAATAACTGGGCAAGAAACATACAACATGAGCCTGGAGCAACTTTATTGTCGGAAAGGGAGGAAGTACTAAACAAATTAAATGATAGGGGTATCTCAAAGGGACACGAGAGTCAACTACAACAGCACTCAATATGAAATATGGGACAATTTGAGGCAAAAAATAATAGTAGCAGTACTAATAATTACCATGATGATAATGGATAGCATCATACACCAAAATATAACGTATGTGACTTCATACAGATTTGTCTTTTCATTCTCAACAGAATCTTTTACAGAGCAGACAGTTTTATTTTGCTTTACTTTATTTATTTTTGTATTATGTATGTGGCTTATTCTTTAAATTGAAGTGATATCCACATAATTTAATCATGATGAAATATGCAGTTCAGTGGCATTCAATATATGCAAAGTTGGCACACCCATCATCTCTCAGTTCAGTTCAGTCACTCCGTTGTGTCCGACTCTTTGCGACCCCATGAACTGCAGCACGCCAGGCCTCCCTGTCCATCACCATCTCCTGGAGTTCACTCAAACTCACATCCATCGAGTCAGTGATGCCATCCAGTCATCTCATCCTCTGTCATCCCCTTCTCTTCCTGTCCCCAATCCCTCCCAGCATCAGAG
>NW_011494829.1:1334062-1345187 GCF_000754665.1 Bison bison bison
GTCTTTTCCAATGAGTCAACTCTTCGCATGAGGTGGCCAAAGTACTGGGGTTTCAGCTTTAGCATCATTCCTTCCAAAGAAATCCCAGGGCTGATCTCCTTCAGAATGGACTGGTTGGACCTCCTTGCAGTCCAAGATATTTTCATCATCATGAAAGGGAACCCTGTATCCATTAGGCAATCACTTCCCAGTCTTTGATGAATACTGATCTGATTTCTGCCTCTATGCTGCTGCTACTGCTAAGTCGCTTCAGTCGTGTCCGACTCTTTGCAACCCCATAGACGGCAACCCACCAGGCTCCTCTGTCCCTGGGATTCTCCAGGCAAGAATACTGGAGTGGGTTGCCATTTCCTTCTCCAATGCATGAAAGTGAAAAGTGAAAGTGAAGTCGCTCAGTCGTGCCCGACTCCTAGCGATCCCATGGACTGCAGCCTACCAGGCTCCTCCGTCCGTGGGATTTTCCAGGCAAGAATACTGGAGTGGGGTGCCATTGCCTTCTCCAGATCTGCCTCTATAGATTTGTCTAATTAGTGCATGTCACAGACAGGGAATCATATCCTTTGTGACATTCATTTTGTATCTGTTTTCTTTTTTTTTATTTTGCACAATGTTTTTTATTTGGTCCATATTGTAGCATGAATCAGATGTTAAATTCCTTTTTACAGCTAAAGTTCAATTGTATAGATATACCACTTTTGT
Source organism: Bison bison bison (assembly GCF_000754665.1). Lineage (NCBI taxonomy): Eukaryota > Metazoa > Chordata > Mammalia > Artiodactyla > Bovidae > Bison > Bison bison. The sequence continues at coordinate 1,334,762 of NW_011494829.1, forward strand.
TTTTGCATAGCAGTTGATATTAATTTGGTTTATTTCCAACTTTTGACTACTGAGACTACTATAGAGTAGAAAATTTTAATTTGAATGAAGTCTAGTTTATAAATCATTTTTTTTTTCATGGACTGTGCTGCTAATACTATACCTGAAAACTCATCCATCAAAACCCAGGTTACATAGACTTTCTCCTCCATTTTGTTTTAGAAATTTTAGAGTGTACATGTCACATTTGGAAGTATAATCTATTTCAATCAATTTTTGTGCAAATTATAAGGCTTTGTTGATGTTTAGTTTTTTGTTTATGGACATCTAATTTACCAAATACCATTTGTTGAAAGACAATTCTTTCTCTATTGTATTAACTTTGAATACTTTTCAAAAATCAGACAACTATACTCCTGTGGTCCATTTCTGGGCTTTCTAGTCTATTCCTTTGATCTATGTATCTGTTCTTTTGTTTATACCATACTGTCTCTATTATTGTAATTTTAGGTTTAATCTTGAAATTGGGTAGCATGATTCTTCCAACTTAGACTTTCATCTTTAGTATTAGGTTGGGTATTCTAGATTTTTGCCTTTTCTTATAAAAGTTTTAGTTATATCATTAATATCTGCATGATATCTTGCTGATATAGCAATGGGAATTGTGTTTAATCTATAATTCAAGCTGAAAACAATTGGTAGTATTAAATATTCCAATGTATCTTCATTTATTTGACTTTTCTTAGATTTTTATAGCTCTCCACATATCAATCCTACAAAGGTTTTATAAAGTTTATACATAAATACTTCATTAAATTGCATTGTTTCTAATTGTTCACTTGTGATATATAGGAAGGCAATTAACTTTTGTATATTGATCAAATATTCTTCAATCTTGCTATTCTCACTTATTAGTTATAGAGCTTTTCTTAAGATTCTTTGGGATTTTCCACATAAAAAATAAGGCATCTATCATATAGGAAGTGATTCCTCTGTATCTATTTCCTGGAGATTGTGGAGAAGTTGTATTATTTCTTTCATAAATGTGCATAGATTCTCCAGTGACATTATCTGTTTTATTTTGTTTAGGTTATTAATTATTTATTGCATTTATTTAACAGATATAGAGCTGTCAAGAGCTCAGCTAAAGAGAGAGAGCTGGACAGCTAGGTGTCAGAGTCTTCAATTAAAGCCACAAGATGCCTTATATACAAGGAAATATTACTCAACCATTAAAAATAATGAAATAATGCCATTTGCAGCAACATGGTTGGACCTAGAGATGATCACACTGACTGGAGGCAAAGACAAATATCATATGATATCAGTTATACATGGAATCTAAAATATGATGCAAATGATCTCATTTACAAACAGAAGCAGACTCACAGACATAGAAAACAAACTTTTAATTACCAAAGGGAAGTGGGGGACTGAATAAGTTAGGAGCTTAGGATTAACATATACAAATTACTATTTATAAAACAGGCAAACAAGAACTACTGTATAACACAGGGACTTACATTCAATGTTATGTAATAAGCAATCATATAATAAATCTGAAAAAGCATTGAATCACTTTGCCATATACCTGAGACTAACACAACACTGTAAAATACTATAATTCAATTTTTAAATAATGATTAAAAAAAAAGAAGCAGCAACAAAACAAAATGAAAGTAGGTTAATAGAAAAGCCTTTAATCTCTGATTGCATGTGATATTTTAAGTGCAAGACTAAACCCAGAAGAAATGCTTACTTTTTCCAAGTTCCATTTTCCCTCGTGAGTCACTGCATTGGTTCAGGTATATGAGAACAGAGGGTGTGAGATGCTCAGTTCACCACTGTGAGAGACAGAACCAAATGGTTCCTATGATGCTATGGACCTTGAGGCTGGAGAGAGAAAGCAGGGGGAGATTAGGGTAGAAAAGGACAAAGTACCGAGTTATAGTGAGGAAAACTGTCTCCAATACACCTAGTCTGAGAGGCACCTGGGAAAGCCCTCAGCCAAACCCTCAGGTAGAGAGACCTCCAACTGAGAACACCTGGCTGAGAATACATCTAAATATAAGAGCATGGCTTGCCAGCAGGGCCTAAGCCCTTGCCTATAACTTTTTTCAGAAACTGCAATTCATTGTCTCTGCATCAAGTGGAAAGGTCTGCTTTCCTTGGAGACCTGCCGGGTAGAGCCTTTGTAATTGCCTATAGTCAAGCTTGAAATATCAAACTAGATTGTGAGGCCAGGAGCCAGACTTCTCCAGAGTTATTTAGGTTATCTATTTTTTCCTTGTATGAGTTTCGGTAGATTGTGTATTTCAAGAAATTTGTTGGTCCATCTCACCTGAGTCATCAAATTTGGAGGCATAGAGTTGTTCAAAGTATTCTTTATAACCCTTTTACTATTCCTGACATCACTGTTAATGACTCCTCTGTCATTTCTAATATCGCTAATGTGTAACTTTCTCATTTTCCTTGTTAGTTTAACTAAAGGTTTACAAGTTGTATTGATATTTTCCATAAATGAATATTAGATAATGATGATTGCTGCTGCTCAGGTCATGTACATGTTTAGTGATTTTTATGCTTAGTCGAACTAACCATTGTTATAAGAAATATAGAAGTTTCCAACTATAACAATGGATATGTCTATCTCACCTATTAATTTTGCCTCTTATTTTGAAGCTGCGTTGTTGGGTGCATAAATGATTAAGACTGTGATATATTTTTGGAGAACTGTCATCTTAATATTGTGTAAGGGCTCCTTTGTCACTGGTCATCCTCCATCTTCTGAAGTCTGATATGTTTGAAATTAATGCAGATATTCCAGCTTTATTTTATTGTTCCCATGGTAAATAATTTGTCACTTTACTTTCAACTTAACCAAATGTTCATATTTAAAGTGGGTTTCTTATAGAATATGTAAAATTGGATCGTGTGTGTTTTAATAGATTCTAATAGCCTCTGTCATTTATTTGGTATAATTAGACTACTCATTTTAAAGCAAGTGTTGATATAGTCAGAATAATATCTACAATGTTTGTATTTTTTATGGGTTAATTGTAGTTTTTATACGATATCATTTTATGTCATTTCTTACCATATCAATTGTACTTTGAAAAGTTTTTAGTACTGTTCCAAGGTTTATAGTGAACATTTATTTTATTTGTTTAGGCCGTGATGGGTCTTCATTGCTGTGTGGGCTTTTCTCTAGTTGTGGCAAGAGGGGTCTATTCTTCCTTGTGATGCGCGGGTTTCTCGTTGAAATGGCTTCTCTTGTTGTGGAGTATGGGCTCTAGGACATGTGAGCTCAGTAGCTGCAACTCCAGGACAGGCTCAGTAGTTGTGGTGCACTAGCTTAGTTTTTCAGCAGCACATGGGATCCTCCTGGATCAGGGACTGAACACATGTCTCTTGCATTGGCAGTTGGAGTCTTTACCACTGAACCAGGGAAGCCTTACAGTGAACATTTTAAACTAGTCTAAATCCACATTCAAATAGCACCATATCACATACAGTGCAGATACTTTTCACCAGAGTATTTCCAGCTCCTTCCTCCCATCTCTGGTGACATTACTAACATTGCTGTACTTATCTATGCACTCTAATCACCTATACAGTGGTACTATTATGCCTTAAAGAGTTGTCATTGTGATCAAATAAGACAAAGAATAAAATTATCTCCATTTTTTGCTTCTCCAATGCTCTAATTGTTTACCCAGGTTTCTAAATTACATCATTTTTCTTTGGTCTGAAGAATTTCTATTAACATTTCTTGTGGGGCAAATCTGCTGGAGATGAACTCTTCTGTTATTTTTGTTTGAAAAACTACTTTACCTCACTTTGTCAGATAATTTTACTGGGTAGAAAATTCTAGTTTTTGTTTTTTTTTTTTTCCAACAAATTAAATGTTTGTCTATTCTCATAGTTTCTTAGGAAGGGCTAATTAATTCTTATCATCATTCGTCTTCATTTAAGGTGCTGTATTTTCTGGCCTGGCTTTTTTTGTGTTTGCTTTCCTATTGTTTGAATATACCTAAGTGTGTTTCTCTTTGGTGTTTTGTTCTGTTTGCTTTGTTTTGGTACTTATTAGACTTGATGTTCTCCATCCTTCCTGAATCTGTGATCTGTTGTTCAATACTTCAAATATTTCTTCTCTCTTTTACCTCTTTCTTGCATTCCTAATCCACACATGTTATGCTTTTTGATATGGCCCCATATTTATTGGATGTACTGTTTTACTAATTTATTTATCTCCTTGAATTCCAATATGGGATGTTTCTACTGACCAATTTTCAAGTTCACTGATTCTTTCTCCAGCCACATGAAAGCTGCTGCTTAGGCATCACTCTCTTAATGGACATGAATGTGAGCAAATTCCAGGAGATAGTGAAGGACAGAGGAGCCCGGTGTTCTGCAGTCCATGGGATCACACAGAGTTGGACATGACTTAGCAACTGAATGACAATGAACAAGTCATCAAACACATTCTTCATTTGACTGTGTTTTTAGTTTTGAACATTCCCCTTCAATCCTTTCTTAGAGTTTCTATCCTTATGTTTATATTACCCATTTCTTCTTACGTGTTCTCTATTTTCCATTAAAATATTTAGCATACTGATCTTAGTTATTTGGTTTCCCAGACTGCTTCCAAAGTCTGCCATAACTCAGTCTGATTCTGATGTTCTCTTTGTCTCCTTAGACAAAGAATATTTTTGTGTTCTAGCTTGTCTTCTAAAGTTTTTGTTGAAAACTGTACATATGTATCTAGTAATCCTGAATCTTTCCTTAGCCAAACTTTAGTCAAGCTCCTCCAAATTCTATTCTCAGGTAGGCTTTTAGTTTGGACTATCATTGCTCAGTTATGACAAGAATCCTGTTAATTTTATAGTCAAAATTCCCCAGCCTCAATATCTGATCAAATTTCTCATCATCCCTACTATCCCCCGGATGGCATCTGATTACCCTGGCCTACCTTCAACAAAGATCCTGTTAGGTTTATCCATGTTCTTAATATTTCCTCTTAGTATTTTTATATCTACAAACAAGCTACTTGGCTATAAAATTCTACTTTTCTGTGTTCAAGATTGAGTTTTCTTGTATTTCAGGTCTCATTCCATCATGTTAGTCCTGACTCTAAGTTCATTTTCGATATCTGTAAGTCTATTTCTGTTTTATAAATAAGTTCATTTGCCATCCCTTTTTTTTAGATTCCACATATAAGTGATATTATATCCCATACTCTTCCCTTGTGTTTATAATTTTAACTATTGTCCAGTTCTGGTTTTCTTTGACTTTGGTAAGAGGAACTGAGTTAAAAAGGCCTTTTTATGTAAGATTTCATGAAAACTTAGCCAGGAATTAGGTGTATTATTTTTTGCTGTAGTTTCCTCTAGTGTCCTTATTTCGTCATGTATCTTAACTTTGTCTTCTAGAAGTCTTCCTCCTCAAAAGGATTCTCTGTTGCAGAGCTTTGTCAAATATAATGAAGTGTTATACTAATATCCTTTTAGCCTGGTGAAGGGGTGTGAAAGGAGATTATTCTATAATCCCCAAATTAAATTGCAATGCTTATGTGGCTCTATGGATCAAGGCTCTGACTTTCATGAATGTTTCTTCAGTGTTATAATGTTGTTTTGTTTTTCACTGATCTATATTTTTTCCCATGGTTACAGTGATCAAAGTTCATTTCCTTGAAGCCCTGACCACTATTGACTACTTTTTCCCTTTTAGCAGTAACAAGAAGGCTAAAAGGGATGGACCAAAAGGAAATCCCTTTGCCCAGCTGTTGTAAAACTTTGGCAAGATTCTTGCACTTGAATTTAGACTTTTGCTATAGAGAAAACTCTTCATGGATTTCACAATGTTTACCTTTCCTTTCCACCTGCCAGAGCCAAAAAGGGATCTTTCTTAGATCTTTACCATGAGAAACTGGAGAGGCTCCTAGAGATAAAACAAACAAAAGTGTGGGGTCCTTTGAAGATAAAGGCCCCAGGAGTTTCTCACTTTTTTTTTTTTTATTTTTACTAATCTTTACACAACCTCCAAAAATCATTAAAACTGGCAATTTAGTGTTCCCAACTGTTTAGCATGAACATGAGTTTGAGCAAACTTAGGGAGGGACAGGGAAGCCTGGTGTGCTGCAGTTCGTGGGGTCATAGAGTCAGACATGACTTAGCAACTGAAATAACAACAAGCTTCAATTCCAGATGAACAGATAAAAGGATATTTCTCCCAGGATAGGCCAGTTTCTTCCTTTTTTACATCTGGCAGGTTTCCCTGAAAATTGATTTCTATTGAGTCCAAGAAAATCACTGACTTTTGGATCCACCAGCTTTTTCTTATTGTAAGGATATATATGATGACCACCAAGCTCCTTGAGTAAAGCTTAACTTCATTTCTTCTTATAGATTACCTCTTGCTGATGCCATTTTGTTCATCTTCCATTGTTATTAGCTTATTGTTAATTCTTTTCTGTTTTGTGAAGTGTTTCAATATTATCTAGACCTCTGTAGAATTTTTAAATTATCTATTGAATTATATAGTTCAAAATTAACTTAAAATGGGAAAGCAATGTATTGCATGTAAGCAAACACTTAATCTGTATGACATGATTTCACTGACTTCTGGGAAGATGCTCTAATTCCAAACTAACTTTTCTCCAACCAGTATGTGAAATCCCTTTAACAAGAGATCAATCTTTTATATACCTCAAAAAGAAATACAACTTCAAATGTCTCTTTGGAGAAGTAATATCTTGAATTCAATTCTTCTTGGGTAAAATTAAATAACAAGTCCTTTGAAGGCACTAAGAGCTTGAAAAGGAAAAGTAATGGATCAGATAAGCTGAAGAAAATGAACAAAAATATAAACCTGGTGTGAAGAAACTCTCAATGTGTCCCAGCTCTAATTTAAAACAAAATCTATAGCTGTATGAAAGAAAATGTCTTAGAGTTGAAGAACAGAAAGCCAGGTAGAATTCACCCATAGAATGATTGTCAATCATTGCCTGCTGGAAAATCACTAGCAGCACTGAATAGAAATTCAATGACTATTTCATCCTCATAAGAAGAAACAAACCCAGAGGGTATAAGGAAACCACCCAAATCACAGAGATAATTAGTAGCAAATATGGAACTAAAAATATTCTATCATTTGCCACCATTTTGTTTTGCAATATACAGTAAAAAGTTATTCATTTGCTGTTTTTTTTTTATCAAATCACAGCAATAAATCATAATAAAATCACAAAAGCAAAATGTTATAAAATATACTTCTTATTTTAATTTCTTGGACTTCAAAATCTTAAAATGCCACATTTGAATTCTGTCCTGAAATTGCTTATCTTGCGTAAAAACCTATTTTGAGATGATGGGCTGAATGCATAGCTTCCCCCTGTCTATTTAAATGTGTAGTATTGATTTTAAATATATATAGTTTTGAATCTCTAAGGCTTTTCTGGAAATCTAGAAATAAAATAGTCAGTGACAAAGAAATTTTGAGAAATAAAGGAAATAAATTGCATGTACTAAATAATGATAAAGCTTTGAATGAAAATTGTGTATGTATGATCAATATAAAGTATCAGAGACAAAACTTATCTTCTCACCTGAAACAACAACAACAAAAAAAATAGACATATTCAAGATAACAGGCATTGGAAAATGAAGGGTATTATTCACTGAGAGAAAAAAAACAGAAGATAAGCTATAGAGTATCCTAAGGAGCAGGAAGGAGAAATCTAGGCTCTTGCAGCTGCTCTGAATTTAATATTGAAGTTGAAAGACCAAACAGACTGCAGGAACTGAAGTTCACAGTGTAGGTATATATGGGAGATTCTTCTCAAACGGATTTCTAGATTCGGGCAATCCCAGTAAAAAATCTTAGCAGAAGAATATGATAGAACAGAGAGTACGGAAATAGATTCACACAGCTATAGTCAACAGATTTTTGAGAATGGACCAAGAAAATTCTATGGAAACTTTATCTTATAAGTAAATAGTCCAGGAAGAGTTTGATTTTGATATACTGATGAATGGACTTCAATCTGACCTTTATAACTCAATGAAAATTTAAAACAAAAAGGATCCTAGACCTAATAGTAAAATGAAAGCTTTAAAACTTCCAGAAGAAAATAGGAGAAAATCTTTGTGAATATTAGTTTAAGGAAAGAATGTTTTGATACAGCACTAATACATGATTAATAAATTAAAAAATAGTAATTTGGAATTTAAACTAAAAACTGCTACTTTGGGAAAAGATATTGTTAAAATTATAAAGATATGGAATGAACTAGAAGAAAGTTTTGCAAATTTGACACTTGATAAAGGATTTTCATCTAGAATATACAAAAGACTTTCAATATTCAATCATGAGGATACAATCTACTTAAGATGGTCAAATTATTTCATTTGAATCTCTAAAGTGTAAAGGGTTCACCATACTAAGTAAGATATGAGGTAATTTGACCTCTGATATACTGCATATGAGAATGTAACATTGTACAATGCCTTTGGAAGGTATTTATGGAAAATGCTCCAGTAAAATATAGTGACATAAAGAAGAACAGTGGTCATTTGGGACAGAGATTGTGAAGGGGTAGGTGAAAAAACAAATGTAAGCAAAGTTTTGGGGGTGATGGGTACACTCATTACTGCAGTTATACTGATGATTTAACATGTACTAAATATAAAAATGCACATTTTAGCTATGTTCAGTTCAATTTATATCAATCAAACCTTAATAAAATCAATTTTTAAAAATTGTGTATGGAACTATAATATTTGTAGTCCATTTGGTCTGGGCCCCATGATATCATTAGGCTTCCCTGGTGGCTCAGTGGTAAAGAATCCACCTGCCAATGCAGGAGACATGTGTTCAATCCCTGTGATGGGAAGATCCCCAGGAGAAGGAAAAGGCAACTCACTCCAGTACTCTTGTCTGGGAATCCTGGGGGGCTACAGTCCATGGGGTTGCAAAGCAGATGGAAACGACTAAGTAACTAAACAACAAACAACAATAGTATCATTAATGGGGCAGGCTTCTTAAATTTTTTGTTCAGTTGTTTACTAGTGCTATGTCTTTTCCTCATAGGATCAGGAATGCATCTCTGTCTCCAGGAATCAAGAGCATTTCACAGGCAGTTCGCAAAAGAAAAGTATAGATCTTCCTCTATCCATGATGGAATTGCATACCAAAAGACCCATTGTAAGTTGAAAACATTCTTAAGTCAAAAGTGAATTTAATACATCCAACATCCTGAACAGTCCACCTTACATGAGCTCAGAATGTTTATATTAGCCTACAGTTAGGTACAATCATCTAATGCAAAGCCTGTTTTATAATAAAGTGTGAAATATTTCATGTAATTGATTGAATGCTATCAGTCAGTCAGTTAAGTCACTCAGTCATGTCTGACTCTTTGCGACCCCATGAATTGCAGCACGCAAGGCATCCCTGTCCATCACCAACTCCCGGAGATCACTCAAACTCATGTCCATCAGTCAGTGATGCCATCTAGCCATCTCATCCTCTATCATCCCCTTCTCCTCCTGCCCCCAATCGCTCCCAGCATCAGAGTCTTTTCCAATGAGTCAACTCTTCACATGTGGTGGCCAAAGTATTGGAGTTTCAACTTTAGTATCAGCCCTTCCAAAGAATACCCAGGACTGATCTCCTTCAGAATGGACTGGTTGAATCTCCTTGCAGTCCAAGGGACTCTCAAGAGTCTTCTCCAACACCACAGTTCAAAAGCATGAATTCTTCGGTGCTCAGCTTTCTTCGTAGTCCAACTCTTGCATCCATACATGACCACTGGACAAACCATAGCCTTGATTAGATGGACCTTTGTTGGCAAAGTAATATCTATGCTTTTGAATATGCTATCTAGGTTGATCATAACTTTCCATCCAAGGAGTCTTTTAATTTCATGGACGCAATCACCATCAATAGTGATTTTGGAGCTCCCCAAAGTAAAGTCTGCCACTCTTTCCACTGTTTTCCAATCTATTTGCCATGAAGTGATGGGACCAGATGCCATGATCTTAGTTTTCTGAATGTTGCGATTTAAGCGAACTTTTTCACTCTCCTCTTTCACTCTCATCAAGAGGCTTTTTAGTTCCTCTTCAATTTCTGTCATAAGGGTGATATCTGAGGTTACTGATATTTCTCCCAGCAGTCTTGATTCCAGCTTGTACTTCTTCCCACTCAGCATTTCTTAGGATGTACTCTGCATAGAAGTTAAATAAGCAGGATGACAATATACAGCCTTGACGTACTCCTTTTGCTATTTGAAACCAGTCTGCTATTCCATGTCCAGTTCTAACTGTTGCTTCCTGACCTGCATACAGGTTTCTCAAGAGGCAGGTCAGGTGGTCTGGTATTCCCATCTCTTTCAGAATTTTCCAGAGTTTATTGTGATCCACACAGTCAAAGGCTTTGGCATAGTCAG
>NW_011494829.1:1345287-1349514 GCF_000754665.1 Bison bison bison
ATGAAGCAGAAATAGGTGTTCTTCTGGAGCTCTCTTGCTTTTTCCATGATCCAGCGGATGTTGGCAATTTGATCTCTGGTTCCTCTGCCTTTTCTAAAACCAGCTTGAACATCTGGAAGTTCACGGTTCAAGTATTCTTGAAGCCTGACTTGGAGAATTTTGAGCATTCCTTTACTAGCGTGTGAGATGAGTGCAATTGTGCAGTAGTTTGAGTATTTTTGGCATTGCCTTCCTTTGGGATTGGAATGAAAACTGACTTTTTCCAGTCCTGTGGCCACTGCTGAGTTTTCCAAATTTACTGGAATTTTGAGTGCAGCACATTCACAGCATCATCTTTCTTTTTTTTATTTTATTTTTTAACTTTACAATATTGTATTGGTTTTGCCATATATCACCATGAATCCACCACAGGTATACACATGTTCCCCATCCTGAATCCTCCTCCCTCCTCCCTCCTTGTACCATCCCTCTGGGTCATCCTGGTGCACCAACCCCAAGCATCCAGTATCATGAATCGAACCTGGACTGTACTAATGCATATATATGGAATGTAGAAAGATGATAACATCAGCTTTCAGGATTTGAAATAGCTCAACTGGAATTCCATCACCTCCATTAGCTTTGATCATAGTGATGCTTTCTAAGGCCTACTTGACTTCACATTTCAGGATGTCTGGCTCTAGGTCAGTGATTACACCATCATGATTATCTGGGTCGTGAAGATCTTTTTTATACAGTTCTTCTGTGTATTCTTGCCACCTCTTCTTAATATCTTCTGCTTCTCTTAGGTTTATACCATTTCTGTCCTTTATTGAGCCCATCTTTGCATGAAATGTTCACTTGGTACCTCTAATGTTCTTGAAGAGACCCCTAGTCTTTCCCATTCTGTTGTTTTCCTCTATTTCTTTGCATTGATCGCCGAGGAAGGCTTTCTTTTCTCTCCTTGCTATTCTTTGCAACTCTGCGTTCGGATGCTTATATTTTTCCTTTTCTCCTTTGCTTTTCGCTTCTCTTCTATTCATAGCTATTTGTAAGGCCTCCCCAGACAGCCATTTTGCTTTTTTGCATTTCTTTTCCATGGGGATGGTCTTGATCCCTGTCTCCTGTACAAGGTCACGAACCTCCATCCATAGTTCTTCAGGCATTCTATCTATCACAACTAGTCCCTTAAATCTATTTCTCACTTCCACTGTATAATCAGGGATTTGATTTAGGTCATACTTGAATGGTCTAGTGGTTTTCCCTACTTTCTTCTATTTAAGTCTGAATTTGGCAATAATGAGTTCATGATCTGAGCCACAGTCAGCTCCCGGTCCTGTTTTTGTTGACTGTATAGAGCTTCTCCATCTTTGGCTGCAAAGAATATAATCAATCTGATTTCGGTGTTGACCATGTGGTGATGTCCATGTGTGGAGTCTTCTCTTGTGTTGTTGGAAGAGGGTGTTTGCTACGACCAGTGCGTTATCTTGGCAAAACTCTATTAGTCTTTGCCCTGCTTCATTCCATATTCCAAGGCCAAATTTGCCTATTACCCAGGTGTTTCTTGACTTCCTACTTTTGCATTCCAGTCCTCTATAATGCAAAGGACATCTTTTTCGGGTGTTAGTTCTAAAAGGTCTTGTAGGTGTTCATAGAACCATTCAACTTCAGCTTTTCAGCGTTACTGGTTGGGGCATAGACTTGGATTACTATGATATTGAATGGTTTGCCTTGGAAATGAACAGAGATCACTCTGTCATTTTTGAGACTGCATCCAAGTACTGCATTTCGGACTCTTTTGTTGACCATTATGGCTACTCCATTTCTTCTAAGGGATTCCTACCCACAATAGTAGATATAATGTTCATCTGAGTTAAATTCACCCATTCCAGTCCATTTTAGTTCGCTGATTCCTAGAATGTCGACATTCACACTTGCCATCTCCTCTTTGACCACTGCCAATTTGCCTTGATTCATGGACCTAACATTCCAGGTTCCTATGTAATATTGCTCTTTACAGCATTGGACCTTGCTTCTATTACCAGTCACATCCAAAACTGGGTATTGTTTTTGCTTTGGCTCCATCCCATCATTCTTTCTGAAGTTATTTCTCCACTGATCTCCAGTGGCATATTGGGCACCACCGACCTGGGGAGTTCCTCTTTCAGTATCCTATCATTTTACCTCTTCACACTGTTCATGGGGTTCTCAAGGCAAGAATACTGAAGTGGTTTGCCATTCCCTTCTTCAGCGGACCACATTCTGTCAGACTTCTCCACCATCACCTTCCCATCTTGGGTCGCCCCACGGGCATAGCTTAGTTTCATTGAGTTAGACAAGGCTGTGGTCCTTGTGATTAGAGTGACTAGTTTTCTGTGATTATGGTTTCAGTGTGTCTGCCCTCTGATGCTCTCTTGCAACACCTACCGTCTTATTTGGGTTTATCTTATCTTGGACGTGAGGTATCTCATCACTGCTGCTCCAGCAAAGCACAGCCGCTGCTCCTTACCTTGGACGAGGGGTATCTCCTCACTGGCTGCCCTTCCTGACCTTGAACATAGAGTAGCTCCTCTTGGCCCTCCTGTGCCCTGAATGCTGTACTGAAAGTGAAAAACTGAATGGTTGTCTAAGTACAGATGGTTGTAAGTATATCCACTGTTTACCATGTGATGATGTGGGCGACTGAGAACCAGGCTCCTTGCCACCTCCCAGCACCAGGAGAGGATTTCTTACTGTGTATTGTTAGCCAGGGTAAAGATCAAAACCTAAAACTGAAGTACAGTTTCTACCAAAAGTATATCTCTTTTGCATCATCATGAAGTCAAAAAAATCAGAAATCAAATGGGGAACCATCCACCAATGACAAAGGGGACTGGGGAAAGAAACAACAACCCACTCCAATATTCTTGCTTGTGAAACCCCATGGACAGAGGAGCCTGGAAGCTATGGTCCATGTGGTTACAAAAGAGTCAGACAAAACTTAGTGACTGAACAACAATAATGACTACTAAATAGGATAAGTAACCAACAAAGACCTACTGTATAGCACAGGGAATGCTATTCAATATTCTGTGATAATCTATATGAGAAAAGAATCCAAAAAAGAATGAATATATGAATATGTATAACTGAATAACTTTGCTATACAACTGAAACTAACAATATTAGTTATCAACAACATTGTAAGTCAAGTAGACTCCAATAAAAATTTTTTAAAAAAGAAAAAATATATAACAAAGGGAATAAGCTTGTACAAGCTGACCTATTTTAAACAGACTTTCCCATTTCTGTACAGCTCTTTGGCCAAAAGTTTGTCCAACGGCAATCTCTCTCAAAAGAGAGCATGTGAAATATAGTTTTCATTTTCTCTGTTTAGCTTTACACATTGCCTTTCCAAACTAAATTGAAGTTTTTATGGTTTCTATTAGTAATGAAGAAAGCTAGAATGGATATTAGATTGATAACTAGCAGTGTGTGCTGGAGGCATCAATAGTCCTTTTCATAAGTAGGTGTGAATACAAGAGAGAGAAAAGGTCTCAAGATCAGAAATATTAAAGCATGTACAGTATGATTCCTGGAGTGTCAAACCCTGCATATTCTCTCCCCACCTGCCTCTGTTCTGACAGAGGTACTATGTATGTGCACCAGTGTGTGAACCACTGTGTTACCTGCAGGAGGAGAAAGGGTAATATCTCCTGTAGCCTGCCATACATAGGGGTAAATGCAGGTAGCAAACTACCCCCACAGTACATGCAAGCCCCAATCTTGTTTTCCATTTTAAAAAAATCTAGAAAACACAACAATTAGAATACACTACCTTTCCATTTGTGTCCCCAAATTTATGTCAGATATCTGAGGAACAAAACCAAGTGAGAAGATGGGTAAAAACAAAGAAGCAACAAATGACTGAAAACAGCTACAATCATGGATAAGAAACAAATTCAACAAATGGTAGAATATGGGTATATTGAAATTGAACTTATTTTCATTAGGTCCTTTTCCCATTATAGGTTTTTATAAGCTATTGAGTATTGTTGCCTGTGGTATACAGTAGGACCTTTCTGGTTATCTATTTTATAATACAGTAGTGTGCATATGTTAATTATAATATAACCCTAATTTACTCCTCCACCCTTTCATAATTATATATTTGTTTTCTGTGTCTCTTTTGCATCCTTTTTTTTCACTTATAATGCATCATCATGAAGTGCAAATTTTTCCTATGTGAAAAAAAAAAAAAAAAAATTT
>NW_011494829.1:1349614-1355239 GCF_000754665.1 Bison bison bison
TGCTTCACTTAGTATGATAATATCTAGGTCATTAGCTCTCTTTTTTTTATTTGCTGATAAAGTGGAATATTTCCTCACATTTTTAAACAGTGTTAAATACCTATCATAAGTCCTAAGAAGCATGTTAAAATATATAAGGTATTCAATATGAAAAGGTATTTTATGTTGCATTAAAATTTTCACTATCAAAAATAGATGATATTATAAACAGCTAGATCAATAATAAGATTATAGCCAGCATAAAATTATAAAATTTGTATAATTCTATTCAATTTGCATCAATGTACTTCTGAAAGCATTATAAATGAAATGATGATTTTTTTTAAGAAATAATAAATTATAAAACTTGGACCAAGAAGAAATAGAAAACCTGAAGGAAGTAATGATTGTAGCAACAGTTAGAAAGATGATCAAGAATCTTACACCTGAGATTCAGATCATTTGATAGATGAAACTTGCCATGAATTATCAATAGACAGTTGAGTTACATAAAATGTTCCACAGTACATAAAAAAAGAAAGACTTCAGTCCAACCAGATAAGTTAAATAGTCAATAAATTTAACCACTTTTAAGGTATAAATGGAAGGACTGATGTTGAAGCTGAAACTCCAATAGTTTGGCCACCTGATGCGAAGAGCTGACTCATTTGAAAAGACCCTGATGCTGGGAAAGATTGAGGGCAGCAGGAGAAAGGGAGGACAGAAGATAAGATGGTTGGATGGCATCATTGACTCCAAAACATGGGTTTGGGTGGACTCCAGGAGTTGCTGATGGACAGGGAGGCCTGGTGTGCTGCGGTTCATGGGGTCACAAAGAGTTGGACACCATTGAGTGACTGAACTGAACTGAACTGAATTGAAGGTATAAGTATGATCAGAATTTGATAATTTAAGAAATAATGGTTACATATTTCTCATTTTCAAAGCTATGTTGTAGAGATTTTTAGGTAAAGCTGCAGATAAAAATATTCATTCCTACTTACATCAGCATGTATTGTAGTTTTTTAAAATCTAAAAGTGCAAATGAACTTAGAGACAAGCTTCAGGCTAGTTCTGCAAGATAATATGAGCTATAAACATTTTCTCTTGAGCTGACAAAGTAGACCATGAAAAAAAAAATACATTTGTTCCAGAGTTACCTAGCTTTGAAATTTGTTTTATTTACATGTTGTTAAAGATTGTAATTTCTCTAACTGCTGTCAATTTGTATCAAGGGCCAGTGATAACTGTGAAGTTGGCTGTTATGAGTTATAACAAGCAGAGCCTTGCAACAAGCTTTGAGTAAGCTTAAGTGAACCATAACAGATTTGCTTAGTAATGCTGCACTAATAGATTTTTAAAATCTGTGGTATGCTTCTGTGAAACCCAGTGGGGAGGATATAGTACCTGTCATATTTGATTATAATTTGAGAATAAATGCAATACTGAATCAAAATTGAAATATGAATGCAGAAGTTGTTTGGTATTTGGCTGCATAGGAAAATATTTTAAAGGCTCTTTACAGTTTGCTCAAAATGATTTATTAATGTAGAGAAAAAGAAATAATCTTAAACAGTAAAGTTTGATGGGCAATCATGTAAGGAAACAACAAGAGACATCAACTACAAATGTCATAAAGTCTCAAAAATTAGAAGAAACCAGAAAAATAATTATTAGCAGAGACCACACAGAATATTTGAATGGATTCCATCATATTTCAACTCCTGATGCCAATGTAGGTTTTCTTTTCCTAGCACCAGAATTGATGGCTGGTAAAACTGGCTCATTTCCAACTTTATAAATATTTCAAAATCATTTTCCAATTGCTTTTACCAGTTAACCCTGCCACCAATTCAGCAATGCAAGAGAGAATCCACTTTTTTTGTTTTCTGTTTAAAAGCTTGACTGTTGTTTAGTTGCTAAGTCATGTCCAACTCTTTTACGACCCCTTGGACTGTAGCCTGCCAGTCTCTTCTGTCCATGGGATTTCCCAGGCAAGAATATTGAAATGGGTTGCCACTTCCTTAATATGGTTAGACTTTTAGTGTATGTGTGTGCTGTCTTTACAGTATAAAAATTAAATCAGTGTACCTTTTTGTTTCATGTTTAGAGTATCAACTTAGATAAGTAATTTTATGCATATTTAATGTTAATCTATACAAATTTTATAGTTATGCAATTTTACTATTTTTCTATCAGTCTTTGTCTATTTTATCATTTAAAAAGATCTTTACTACATTCTCAATTGCAATTCTTTGTTGAATTTGCCAGATCTAAATATATCACATTACACAGGCACTTGCATTTTAATTTAGTTTTCCATACCATTGGTCATGCAAATGGGTTTCTTGTTTCTATGTGGAATTTCATATCTTGCAGTGTCCTGTAAATAAAGATTAAATTCCACCCTTTTCTTTAAAAAAAAAAAAAGAAAAATGAATATTCACATTTTATTTTTTTCTCTCTCTTTTTCTAACAGATAAGTACCTTTTTGCATGAAAAGAATTCCTACAATCAATTCTAAAAGGATGAATGCATCACAGAGATAAATGCACAAGGACACAAGCAATTTGAAAACCATGAAAATGATATTCCAAGAGCTTTTTCACTTTTTTCTTGTCATATAAAAATGTATAATATTATAAACAAAGTATGCTTTTTGACAGCTGTGGACATTTTGCTGAGTGGCAATACTGCCCAAGATGCCCCCAGCTCACCTGTTTCCCCAAATGCCTTCCTCATTAGAGAATTTTCCCTGCTGCTCAGAGATGAAACAAGAGGACAGCTCCCCTGTTCCCCATTATCTAACTAACAGTTTTTTATTACTGTTGTTGTAGTAAGAACACTTAGTATGAGATCTACCCTCTTGACAAAGCTTTATGTGCACAATGAAGTACTGTTAACTATAGGCACAATGTTGTACAGCAGAACTCTAAAATTTACTCACTTTCATAATTAAAACTTAATACCTGTTGAACTGTAAGTCCCCAGTCCCCTCCCAGCCAAAAGTGAGCACCATTCCACTCTCTGTGTATGCATTTGACTACTTTTTGGATATACCCTAAAAGTGGAATCATATTGCATTTGTCTTTCTGTGCCTGGTTTATTTCATTTAGCACAATATCCTCCAGGTTCATCCATGTTGTCACACATGGCAGGATTTCATTTTTGTTTTTTTAAGACTTAAGAATGTTCCATACTTTATGTTCCATTCCAATGTTCCATATGAATTTACCACATTTTCTTTATCCATTTATTGATGGGCATTTAGGTTGTTTCTTGGCTATTGTGAATAATGTTGTGATGAACAGGATAGTTCATTGATATCTGAAGTTTAATTATTCTGGATAAATATCATATGATAGTTCTATTTTTAATTTTTTGAGGACCCTCATACTTTCCCATGGTGACTGTACCATTTTAATGTTCCCATCAGTAGAGTACAAGTTTCTCAAATTCTCATTATCCTTACCAACTTTTTGTCTTATGATAATAACCATGTCAACATTTGAGGTGACGTCTCATTGGGGTTTTGATTTTCATTTCCCTGATTAATGATGTTGAGCATCTTTCCATACACTTGTTGGGCATCTGTATGTCTCTTGTCATTTTTTCATTATTTCTGCTTCTTAGTATCAGTTAACGGAGAAGGCAATGGCAACCCACTCTAGTACTCTTGCCTGGAAAAATTCCATGGACGGAGGAGCCTAGTAGGGTGCAGTCCATGGGGTCACGAAGAGTTGGAAACCACTGAGCGACTTGACTTTCACTTTTCACTTTCATGCATTGGAGAAGGAAATGGCAACCCACTCCAGTGTTCTTGCCTGGAGAATCCCAGGGACAGGGGAGCCTGGTGGGTGCTGTCTATAGGGTCACACAGAGTCAGACACAACTGAAGCGACTTAGCAGCAGCAGCAGCAGTATCAGTTAAAGAAATTTACCTATGATGAATTAATAGATCCTCATATGTGTATTTTGTAATATCTTAAGGTTTTCTCTTCATAATCAAACTTTAGATACACCTGGAAATTAGTTTCCACATAGGTTGCAACAAGATTGTTGTGAATGTAAAATATAAAGAATATAACGAAGTGTCAACATAGTAAAACTGCAGCATACTAACAACAGAATACAGCTGGAAGTGGCTGTCAATGGCTAGGAGATGCTTTGCTTCTGAGGAAAGTCCCCTTTCCCAGGCTGCCTCACTGTTTGACCTCTAGAGTCCCGTGGGCTACAGAACAGGTGCCTCTCAACATCCTGGGAGACACACACCTGAACACCTGGTGTTTCTTCCCAGCACTCATTGATATCTGGAAGCCCAAAGAGGGTTCCTTCCTTCCAGGTTGGCACCCCCAAGCCATTGGACATCTTGCAGGGGGTCAGGGTGGACTGGAAAAGGGGAAGGCTCGTGTGGCCACGTTGGTGCAGCAGAACTTTTGGCTATCCAGCATTTTCTGGATGTGCCAAGGCACATTCACCCCAAGGTCAACCCCAAGCATCCTCTGTACTTGAGAAGTACATACCCTGACACCGCTGGGGGGCTGAACCTTCAGGCCATACCCTGACACCGCTGGGGGCTGAACACAGGCTCAGCCCTGTTACTGCACATCCCTCCAGAAAGTGGCAGCTGCAGGAAAGCTGGCCCAAACACTTGGCCACAAAACATGCTACCCAGCAGAGAAGAAGTAATATCTCTTCAGTGGTTCTGCCAGGTGGATACTCTGAACTGTGCTTTGCCAGCAGTGAGCAGGCAGTTTCTTTCTCCCAGGCAGGTGAAGGCAGGCCAGCCCTCGTCCTGCTCTCCAAGTGATAAATTAATGCATTATCTATAAATAATTTTTTAATTAAGAAAAATAAGGGGAAAAAGAAGGCATGTGATTCAGAGTTCTGTAATTTCTCATCAAATAACTAAAAATGGAAAACTTAAAAAATTGTTATCTCTAAAAAGTGGGCAGAAGACCTAAACAGACTTTTCTCCAAAGAAGATGAACATATGGCTAGTAAGCACATGAAAAGATTCTCAACATCCCTCAATTAGAGAAACACAAATCAAAACTACAATGAGGTATCACCTCACACTGGTCAGAATGGCCATCATTTAAAAAATCCATAAACAATAATTACTGGAGAGGGTGTGGAGAAAAGCGAACCACCTTCTTGTAGTGTTGGTGGGAATGTAAATTGATACAGCCATTATGGAGAACAGTATGGAGATTCCTTAAAAAATGAGCAATAAAACTACTATATGACACAACAAACCAACTATGGGACATATAAACAGAGAAAACCCTAATTAATAAAAACATATGTTCTCCAGTATTCATCAAAGCACTATTTACAATAGCTAGGACATTGAAGCAACCAAGATGTCTATTGACAGATGGATTGATTAAAAAGATATGATACATATAATGGAATATTACTCAGCCATAAAAGGAACACATTTGAGTTAGTTCTAATGAGGTGGATGAACCTAGAGGCTATTATACAGAGATGGTATACTAACCCGTATATATAAAATCTAGAAAGATGGTATTAATGAACCTACTTGCAGGGCAACAATGGCTGTGCAGTGAAGCCAGGGCAGCTGCCCAGTCCAGAAGCAGTTGCACAGGAGCAGTAGCTATGCAGCACAGGAGTGACTGA
>NW_011494829.1:1355339-1369802 GCF_000754665.1 Bison bison bison
GAACTACCCCACGTCCAAGGCCAGGAATGGCAGCTGTGAGGAGATACACCATGTCCAAGGTAAGAAGCAGGAGCTGTGCTTTGCCAGAGCAGCCATGAAGAGATACCCTGCGTCCATGGTAGGCACTGAGAGAGGGCATCAGAGGGCAGATGGACTGAAACCACAATCACAGACAACTAGCCAATCTGATCACATGGACCACAACCTTGTTTCTAAATGAAACTAAGCTATGCCGTGTGGGGCCACCCAATACGGATGGGTCATGTGGAGAGGTCTGACAGAATATTGTCCACTGGAGAAAGGAAAGTCAAACCACTTCAGTATTCTTGCCTTGAGAACCCCATAAACAGTATGAAAAAAACAAAATGATAGGATACTGAAAGAGGAAATCCCCAGGTCGGTAGGTTCCCAATATGCTACTGGAGATCAGTGGAGAAATAACTCCAGAAAGAATGAAGGGATGGAGCCAAAGCAAAACAATACCCAGTTGTAGATGTGACTGGTGATAGAAGCAAGGTCCGATACTATAAAGAGCAATATTGCATAGGAACTTGGATTATCAGGTCCATGAATCAAGGCAAATTGGAAGTGGTCAAACAGGAGATGGCAAGAGTAAACATCGAAATTCTAGGAATCAGTGAACTAAAATGAACTGGAATGTGTGAATTTAACTCAGATGACCATTATATCTACCACTGTGAGCAGGAATCCCTTAGAAGAAATAGAAGAGCCATCATAGTCAACAAAGAGTCCAAATGCAGTACTTGGATGCAATCTCAAAAACGACAGAATGATCCTGTTCGTTTCCAAGGTAAACCATTCAAAATCATGGTAATCCAAATCTATGCCCTGACCAGTAACACTGAAAAGCTGAAGTTGAATGGTTCTATGAAGGCCTATAATACCGTTTAGAACTAGCACCCAAAAAGATGTCTTTTTCATTATAGAGGACTGGAATGCAAAAGTAGGAAGTCAAGAAACACCTGGAGTAATCGGCAAATTTGGCCTTGGAGTACAGAATGAAGCAGGGCAAAAGCTAATGAGTTTTGCCAAGAGAATGCATTGGTCATTGCAACCACCCTTTTCCAACAACACAAGAGAAGGCTCTACACATGGTCATGACCAGATGGCCAACACCAAAATCAGGTTGAATATATTCTTTGCAGCAAAAGATAGAGAAGCTCTATACAGACAGAAAAAAAAAAAAAAGACCAGGAGCAGACTGTGGCTCAGATCATGAACTCCTTATTGCCAAATTCAGACTTAAATTGAAAAAAGCGGGGAAAACCACCAGACCATTCAGGTATGACCTAAGTCAAAACCCTGGTGATTATATAGTGGAAGTGAGAAATAGATTTAAGGGACTAGATCTGATAGACAGAGTATCTGATGAACTATGGACCGAAGTTCGTGACATTGTATAGGAGACAGGGATCAAGACCATCCCCAAGAAAAAGAAATGCAAAAAAGCAAAATGGCTGTCTGGGGAGGCCTTACAAATAGCTGTGAAAAGAAGAGAAGCGAAAAGCAAAGGAGAAAAGGAAAGATATAAGCATCTGAATTCAGAGTGCTAAAGATTAGCAAGGAGAGATAAGAAAGCCTTCCTCAGCGATCATTGAAAAGAAATAGAGGGAAAAAAATAGAATGGGTAAGACGCGAGATCTCTTCAAGAAAGTTAGAGATACTAAGGGAACATTTCATGAAAAGATAGGCTCAATAAAGGACAGAAATGGTATGGACCTAACAGAAGCAGAAGATATTAAGAGGCGGCAGGAATACACAGAAGAACTGTACAAAAATGATCTTCATGAACCAGATAATGATGATGGTGTTATCAACCACATAGTGCCAGACATCCTCGAATGCAGAGTCAAGTGGGCCTTAGGAAGCATCACTATAAACAAAGCTAGAGGAGGTGATGAAATTCCAGTTGAGCTATTTCAAATTCTAAAAGATGATGCTGTGAAAGTGCTGCACTCAATGTGATAGCAAATTTGGAAAACTCAGTAGTGGCCACAGGACTAGAAAAGGTCAGTTTTCATTCCAATCCCAAAGAAAGACAATGCTAAAGAATGCTCAAACTGCTGCACAATAGCACTCATCTCACAAGCTAGTAAAGGAATGATATTCAATATTCTCCAAGCCAGGCTTCAACAATAAGTGAACCATGAACTTCCAGATGTTCAAACTGGTTTTGGAAAACATAGAGGAACCAGAGACCAAATTGCCAACATCCACTGGATCATCGAAAAAACAAGAGAGTTCTAGAAAAACATCTATTTCTGCTGTATTGACTATGCCAAAAACTGTGGAAAGTTCTGAAAGAGGTGGGAATACCAGATCATCTGACCTGCCTCTTGAGAAATCTGTATGCAGGTCAGGAAGCAACAGTTAGAACTGGACATGGAACAACATGCCGGTTCAAAATAGGAAAAGGAGTACATCAAGGCTGTATATTGTCACCCTGCTTATTTAACTTCTATGCAGAGTACATCATGAGAAACGCTGGGCTGGAAGAAGCACAAGCTGGAATCAAGATTGCTGGGAAAAATATCAATAACCTCAGATATACAAATGACACCACCCTTACGGCAGAAAGTGAAGAACAACTAAAGAGCCTCTTGTTGAAAGTGAAAGAGGAGAGTGGAAAAAGTTGGCTTAAAGCTTAACATTCAGGAAATTAAGATCATGGCATCTGGTTCCATCACTTTATGGCAAATAAATAGGGAAACAATGGAAACAGTGGCTGACTTTACT
The DNA here is from genome assembly GCF_000754665.1 of Bison bison bison. NCBI lineage: Eukaryota > Metazoa > Chordata > Mammalia > Artiodactyla > Bovidae > Bison > Bison bison. The sequence continues at coordinate 1,358,097 of NW_011494829.1, forward strand.
ATTTTGGGCTCCAAAATCACTGCAGATGGTGATTGCAGCCATGAAATTAAAAGACACTTACCCTATGGAAGGAAAGGTGTGGCCAAACTAGACAGCATATTAAAATGTAGAGACATTACTTTGTCAACAAAGCTCCATCTAGTCAAGGCTATGGTTTTTCCAGTAGTCATGTAGGGATGTGAAAGTTGGACTATAAAGAAAGCTGAGTGCAGTAGAATTGATGGTCTTGAACTGTGGTGTTGGAGAAGACTCTTGAGAGTCCCTTGGACTGCAAGGAGATACAAGTCCATCCTAAAGGAGATCAGTCCTCGGTGTTCATTGGAAGCACTGATGTTGAAGCTGAAACTCAAAATCTTTGGCCACATGATGTGAAGTGCTGACTCATTTGAAAAGACCCTGATGCTGGGAAAGATTGAGGGCAGGAGGAGAAGGGAACAACAGAGGATATAAGATGATTGCATTGTATCACCAACTCAGTGGACATGGATTTGGGTAAGCTCCAGCAGTTGGTGATGGACTGGGAGGCCTGGAGTGCTGCAGTTCATGCGGTCTCAAAGAGTCAGACATGAGTGAGTGACTGAACTGAATGAAGACACACACATAGAAATCAGATTTGTGGACACAGTGCAGGAAGCAGAGAGTCCACCAAATTGAGAGATTGGCATTGAAACAAATACATTACCATGTGTAAAATACATAGCTAGTGGGGACTTGCCATATGAAACAGTGAACTCTGTGACAACTTAAAGGAATGGGTTTGGGTAGGAGATGGGAGAGAGTTTCAGAAGGGAGGGGACATGTGTATACCTATGGATGATTCATGTTAATGTATAGAAGAAAACAGCAAAATATTATAAACACTTATTCTCCAGTTAAAAATAAATTTAATTTTAAAGAATGGTTATTTCTGAAGAATGGGCCTGATGCAGTGGAAGAAAGCTAATAACATATTTTTCCAATATCCTATTTTTAAAAACTATTGTTTACCATATATAAAGCAGAATTAAAGGAGAGTTATTCAATGTGGGGAAATTTTCCCCTCCTGTATCCCAGAGTTAGCTAATTTAACTTCATTTTATTTTTTTCTAATGTATACAATTATTTTATTTATTCTTTTTATTCACTATTCAAACTTTTCCTATTTCCCAAAATACTTAAGGAAAACACCTTGTGTTATTTTTATTTTCTTTTTAACATTTTCATTGGTGTATAGTTGATTTCCAATGTTGTGCTGGTTTCTGCTGTACTGCAAAATGCATCAGTTACCAGTTCAGTTAAGGTGCTCAGTTGTGTCTGCCACTTTTCAACACCATGGTCTTATCCACTCATTTTTAGATTTTTTTTCCCATGTAGGCCATTACACAGTATTGAGCAGACTACCCTGTGCTATAGAGTAGATCTTTATTAGTTATCTATTTTATACATGCTGTGCTTTAATTAGCTGCTAAGTTGTGTCTTGACACTTTATGGACTGAAGCCCATCAGGCTCTTCTGTCCATGGGGATTTTCCAGGCAAGAATACTGGAGTTGGTTGCCATGCCCTCCTCTAGGGGATCTTTCCAAGCCAGAGATTGAACCCAGGTCTCCCACAGTGATTTTATATATAGCAGTGTGTATATGTATAAGCTGAAGAACAAGATGAGTGAAAGGTAAAGGACAAAAGGAAAGAATGCACCTGGCTGAATGCAGAGTTCCAGCGATAGGCAAGGAGAGTTAAGATAGCCTTCCTAAGTGATCAATGCAAAGTAGAGGATAACAATAGAATGGGAAAGACTAGAGATCGCTTCAAGAATATTAGAGATACTAAGGGAACATTTCATGCATAGATGGTCACAGTAAAGGACAGAAAAGGTATGGACCTAACAGAGGTAGATTTTATTAAAGGGGTGGCAAGAATTCACAGAGGAACTATACAAAAAAGATCTTAATGACCCAAATAACCACAATGCTGTGATCATTCACCTAGAGTCAGACATTCAAGAGTGCAAAGTCAAGTGGGCCTTAGGAAGCATCACTACAAACAAAGCTAGTGGAGGTGATGGAATTCCAGTTGAGCTATTTCAAATCCTAAAAGATGATGCTGCGAAAGTGCTTCACTCAATATGTCAGCAAATTTGGAAAACTCAGCAGTGGCCACCATACTGGAAAAGGTCAATTTTCATTCCAATCCCAAAGAAATGCAATACAAACGAATGTACAAACTACTGCACAGTTACACACATCTCACATAGAGGAAAACAATAGAATGGAAAAGACTAGAGATCGCTTCAAGAAAATTATAGATACTTCAAGAAAATTATGGATACTAAGGGAACACTTCATGCAAAGATGGGCTTAATAAAGGACAGAAATGGCATGGACCTAACAGAAGCAGAAGATATTAAGAAGAGGTGGCAAGAATACACAGAAGAACTGTCCAGAAAAGATCTTCATAACCAAGATAATCACGATGGTGTGATCACTCACACTCAGCTAGAGCCAGACATCCTGGAATGTGAAGTCAAGTGAGCCGTAGAAGTATCTCTATGAACAAAGCTAGTGGAGGTGATGGAATTCCAGTTGAGCTATTACATATCCTAAAAGATGATGTTGTGAAACTGCTGCACTCAATATGTCAGCAAATTTGGAAAACTCAGCAGTTGCCACATGACTGGAAAAGATCAGTTTTCATTCCAATCCCAAAGAAAAGCAATGCTAAAGAATGCTCAAACTACCGCACAATTGCACTCATTTCACAGGCTAGTAAAGGAATGCTCAATATTCTCCAAGCCAGGCTTCAGCAATATATGAACCGTGAAATTCCAGATGTTCAAGCTGGTTTTAGAAAAGGCAGAGGAACCAGAGACCAAATTGCCAACATCTGCTGGATCATCGAAAAAGCAAGAGAGTTTCAGAAAAACATCTATTTCTGCTTTATTGACTATGCCAAAGCCTTTGACTGTGTGGATCACAACAAACTGTGGAACATCCTAAAAGAGATGGGAATACTGGACCACCTGACCTGCCTCTTGAGAGATCTGTATGCAGGTCAGGTAGCAACAGTTAGAACTGGACCTGGAACAACAGACTGGTTCCAAATAAGAAAAGGAGTACGTCAAGGCTATATATTGTCACCCTGTTTATTTAACTTATATGCAGAGTACATCATGAGAAACGCTGGGCTGGAAGAAGCACCATCTGGAATCAAGATTGACGGAAGAAATATCAATAACCTCAGATATGCAGATGACATCACCCTTAGGCAGAAAGTGAAGAACTAAAGAGCTTCTTGATAAAATTGAAAGAAGAGAGTGAAAAAGTTGCCTTAAAGCTCAACATTCAGAAAACAAAGATCATGGCATCTGGTCCCATCACTTCATGGCAAATAGATGGGGAAACAGTGGCTGACTTTACTTTTTTGGGCCCCCAAATCACTGAAGATGCTGACTGCAGCCATGAAATTAAAAGACGCTTACTCCTTGGAGGGAAAGTTATGACCAACCTAGATAGCATATTCAAAAGCAGAGACAATATTTTGTCAACAAAACTCCGTCTAGTCAAGACTATGGTTTTTCCAGTAGTCATGTATGGATGTCAGATTTGGACTATAAAGAAAGCTGGGCACCAAAGAATTGATGTTTTTGAACTGTGATGTTGGAGAAGACTCTCAAGAGTCCCTTGGACTGCAAGGAGATCCAACCAGTCCATCCTAAAGGAGATCAGTCCTGGGTGTTCATTTGAAGGACTGATGCTGAAGCTGAAACTCCAATACTTTGGCCACCTGATGCGAAGAGCTAACTTATTTGAAAAGACCCTGATTCTGGGAGGGATTGAGGGCAGGAGGAGAAGGGGATGACAGAGCATGAGATGGTAGGATGGCATCACTGACTCAATGGACATGGGTTTGGGTAGGGTCCAGCAGTTGGTGATGGACAGGGAGGACTGGCCTGCTGTGGTTCATGGGGTCACAGAGTCGGAAAGGACTGTGAGACTGAACTGAGCTGGACTGAACACACCATGGCAAAGTAATCCTCAAAATTCTCCAAGCAAGGCTTCAACAGTACATGAACTGAGAACTTCCAGATATTTAAGGTGGATTTAGAAAAAGTAGAGGACCCATAGATCAAATTTTCAACATCTGTTGGATCATAGAAAAAACAAGAGAATTCCAGAAAATCATCCACTTTTGTTTCATTGACTATTCTAAAACCTTTGACTGTGTGGATCACAACCAACTGTGGAAAATTCTTAAACAGACAGGAATATTAGATCACTTGCCTGCCTCCTGAGAAATTTGTATACAGGTCAAGAAGCAACAGTTAGAACCAGACATGGAATGACAGACTGCTTACAAATTGGAAAGGGAGTATGTCAAGTCTCTATATTGTAACCCTGCTTACTTAATTTATATGTAGTGTACCTCAAGCAAAATGCTGGGTTGGATAAAGGACAAGCTGGAATCAAGATTACTGGGATAAATATTAATGACCTCAGATATACAGATGACACCATAGTTTTGCAGAAAGCAAAGAGGAACTAAACAGCCTCTTGATGAAAATGAAAGAAGAAAGTGAAGAGCTGGCTTAAAACTCAGCATTTAAAAGAGAAAATTATGCCATTGTGTCCCAACACTGAATGGCAGTGGATGGGGAAAAAATGGAAGGAGTGACAGACTTTATTTTCTTGGGCTCCAAAATCACTGCAGATGGTGACTGCAGCCATAAAATTAAGACTCTGGCTCATTGGAAGAAAAGCTATGACCAATCTAGACAGATTGTTAAAAAAGCAGAGACATTACTTTGCCAAAAAATGTCGATCTAGTCATCAGATCAGATCAGTCGCTCAGTCGTGTCTGACTCTTTGCGACCCCATGAATCGCAGCACACCAGGCCTCCCTGTCCATCACCAACCCCCGGAGTTCACTGAGACTAACGTCTATCGAGTCAGTGATGCCATCCAGCCATCTCATCCTCTGTCGTCCCCTTCTCCTCTTGCCCCCAATCCCTCCCAGCATCAGAGTCTTTTCCAATGAGTCAACTCTTCGCATGAGGTGGCCAAAGTACTGGAGTTTCAGCTTTAGCATCATTCCTTCCAAAGAAATCCCAGGGCTGATCTCTTTCAGAATGGACTGCTTGGATCTCCTTGCAGTCCAAGGGACTCTCAAGAGTCTTCTCCAACACCACAGTTCAAAAGCATCAATTCTTCAGCGCTCAGCCTTCTTCACAGTCCAACTCTCACATCCATACATGACCACAGGAAAAACCATAGCCTTGACTAGACGAAACTTTGTTGGCAAAGTAACGTCTCTGCTTTTGAATATGCTATCTAGGTTGGTCATAACTTTCCTTCCAAGGAGTAAGTGTCTTTTAATTTTATGGCTGCAGTCACCATCTGCAGTGATTTTGGAGCCCAGAAAAATAAAGTCTGACACTGTTTCCACTGTTTCCCCATCTATTTCCCCTGAAGTGATGGGACCAGATGCCATGATCTTCATTTTCTGAATGTTGAGCTTTAAGCCAACATTTTCACTCTCCACTTTCACTTTCATCAAGAGGCTTTTGAGTTCCTCTTCACTTTCTGCCATAAGGGTGGTGTCATCTGCATATCTTACATTATTGATATTTCTCCTGGCAATCTTGATTCCAGTTTATGTTTCTTCCAGTCCAGCATTTCTCATGATGTACTCTGCATATAAGTTAAATAAACAGGGTGACAATATACAGCCTTGACAAACTCCTTTTCCTATTTGGAACCAGTCTGTTGTTCCATGTCCAATTCTAACTGTTGCTTCCTGACCTGCATACAAATTTCTCAAGAGGCAGATCAGGTGGTCTGATATTCCCATCTAGTCATAGCTATTGGTTTTCCAGTAGTTATGTATGAATGTGAGAGTTGGTCTATAAAGAAAGCTGAGCATGAAAGAATTTATGCTTTTGAACTGTGGGTTTTTTTTTTTTAATTTTATTTTATTTTTAAACTTTACAATATTGTATTGGTTTTGCCAAATATCGAAATGAATCTGCCTCAGGTATACATGTGTCCCCCATCCTGAACCCTCCTCCCTCCTCCCTCCCCATACCATCCCTCTGGGTCGTCCCAGTGCACCAGCCCCAAGCATCCAGTATCATGTATTGAACCTGGACTGGTGACTCGTTTCATATATGATATTATACATATTTCAATGCCATTCTCCCAAATCATCCCACCCTCTCCCTCTCCCACAGAGTCCAAAAGACTGTTCTATACATCAGTGTCTCTTTTGCTGTCTCAGATACAGGGTTATTGTTACCATCTTTCTGAATTCCATATATACGTATTAGTATACTGTATTGGTGTTTTTCTTTCTGGCTACTTCACTCTGTATAATAGGCTCCAGTTTCATCCACTTCATTAGAACTGATTCAAATGTATTCTTTTTAATGGCTGAGTAATACTCCATTGTGTGTATGTACCACAGCTTTCTTATCCATTCGTCTGCTGATGGACATCTAGGTTGCTTCCATGTCCTGGCTATTATAAACAGTGCTGTGATGAACATTGGGGTACATGTGTCTCTTTCAATTCTGGTTTCCTCAGTGTGTATGCCCAGCAGTGGGATTGCTGGATCATAAGGCAGTTCTATTTCCAGTTTTTTAAGGAATCTCCACACTGTTCTCCATAGTGGCTGTACTAGTTTGCATTCCCACCAACAGTGTAAGAGGGTTCCCTTTTCTCCACACCCTCTCCAGCATTTATTGCTTGTAGACGTTTGGATCACAACCATTCTGACTGGCATGAAATGGTACCACATAGTGGTTTTGATTTACATTTCTCTGATAATGAATGATGTTGAGCATCTTTTCATGTGTTTGTTAGCCATCTGTATGTCTTCTTTGGAGAAATGTCTATTTAGTTCTTTGGCCCATTTTTTGATTGGGTCATTTATTTTTCTGGAATTGAGCTGTAGGAGTTGCTTGTATATTTTTGAGATTAGTTGTTTGTCAGTTTCTTCATTTGCTATTATTTTCTCCCATTCTGAAGGCTGTCTTTTCACCTTGCTTAGAGTTTCCTTTGTTGTGCAGAAGCTTTTAAGTTTAATTAGGTCCCATTTGTTTATTTTTGCTTTTATTTCCAATATTCTGGGAGGTGGGTCATAGAGGATCCTGCTGTGATGTATGTCAGAGAGTATTTTGCCTATGTTCTCCTCTAGGAGTTTTATAGTTTCTGGTCTTACGTTTAGATCTTTAATCCATTTCGAGTTTATTTTTGTGTATGTGTTAGAAGGTGCTCATTTCATTCTTTTACAAGTGGTTGACCAGTTTTCCCAGCACCACTTGTTAAAGAGATTGTCTTTAATCCATTGTATATTCTTGCCTCCTTTGTCAAAGATAAGGTGTCCATGTGTGTGTGGATTTATCTCTGGGCTTTCTATTTTGTTCCATTGATCTATATTTCTGCCTTTGTGCCAGTACCATACTCTCTTGATGACTGTAGCTTTGTAGTAGAGCCTGAAGTCAGATAGGTTGATTCCTCCAGTTCCATTCTTCTTTCTCAAGATAGCTTTGGCTATTTGAGACTTTTTGTATTTCCATAAAATTGTGAAATTATTTGTTCTAGCTCTGTGAAGAATACCGTTGGTAGCTTGATAGGGATTGCATTGAATCTATAAATTGCTTTGGGTAGTATACTCATTTTCACTATATTGATTCTTCCAAAGCATGAACATGGTATATTTCTCCATTTATTAGTGTTCTCTTTGATTTCTTTCATCAGTGTTTTATAGTTTTCTATATTTAGGTCTTTAGTTTCTTTAGGTAGATATATTCCTAAGTATTTTATTCTTTCCATTGCAATGGTGAATGGAATTGTTTCCTTAATTTCTCTTTCTGTTTTCTCATTGTTAGTGTATAGGAATGCAAGGGATTTCTGTGTGTTGATTTTATATCCTGCAACTTTACTATAATCATTGATTAGTTCTAGTAATTTTCTGGTGGAGTCTTTAGGGTTTTCTATGTAGAGGAGCAAGACTCCTGAGAGTCCCTTGGACTGTAAGGAATTCAACCCAATCAGAGGAGATCAGTTCAGTTCAATTGCTCAGTCGTGTCCAACACTTTGTGACACCATGAATCGCAGCATGCCAGGCCCCCGTGTCCATCACCAACTCCCGGAGTTCACTGAGACTCACGTCCATCGAGTCAGTGATGCTATCCAGCCGTCTCATCCTCTGTCATACCCTTCTCCTCCTGCCCCTAATCCCTCCCACCATCAGAGTCTTTTCCAGTGAGTTAACTCTTCACATGAGGTGGCCAAAGTACTGAAGTTTCAGCTTAACATCATTCCTTCCAAAGAAATCCCAGGGCTGATCTCCTTCAGAATGGACTGCTTGGATCTCCTTGCAGTCCAAGGGACTCCCAAGAGTCTTCTCCAACACCACAGTTCAAAAGCATCAATTCTTCAGTGCTCAGCTTTCTTCACAGTCCAACTCTCACATCCATACATGACCACTGGAAAAACCATAGCCTTGACTAGATGGACTTCTGTTGGTAAAGTAATGTCTCTGCTTTTGAATATGCTATCTAGGTTGGTCATAACTTTCCTTCCAAGAAGTAAGCATCTTTTAATTTCATGGCTGCAGTCACCATCTGCAGTGATTTTGGAGCCCCCAAAAAATAAAGTCTGACACTGTTTCCACTGTTTCCCCATCTATTTTCCATGAAATGATGGGACCAGATGCCATGATCTTCATTTTCTGAATGTTGAGCTTTAAGCCAACTTTTTCACTCTCCTCTTTCACTTTCATCAAGAGGCTTTTTAGTTGCTCTTCACTTTCTGCTTCACTTCATCTTCTTCAGCATTACTGGTTGGGGCATAGACTTGGATTACTGTGATATTGAATGGTTTGCCTTGGAAACAAACAGAGATCATTCTGTCGTTTTTGTGATTGCATCCAAGTACTGCATTTCAGACTCTTTTGTTGACCATGATGGCTACTCCATTTCTTCTAAGGGATTCCTGCCCACAATAGTAGATATAATGGTCATCTGAGTTAAATTCACCCATTCCAGTCCATTTTAGTTCTCTGTTTCCTAGAATGTCGACATTCACTCTTGCCATCTCCTCTTTGACCACTGCCAATTTGCCTTGATTCATGAACCTGACATTCCAGGTTCCTATGCAATATTGCTCTTTACAGCATTGGACCTTGCTTCTATTACCAGTCACATCTACAACTGGGTATTGTTTTTGCTTTGGCTCCATCCCATCATTCTTTCAGGAGTTATTTCTCCACTGATCTCCAGTAGTATATTGGGCCCCTACTTACCTGGGGAGTTCTGATTTCAGTATCCTATCATTTTCCCTTTTCATACTGTTCATGGGGTTCTCAAGACAAGAATACTGAAGTGGTTTGCCATTCCCTTCTCCAGTGGACCACATTCTGTCAGACCTCTCCACCATGACCCGCCCATCTTGGGTGGCCCCACAGGCATGGCTTAGTTTCAGTGAGTTAGACAAGGCTGTGGTCCTAGTGCCATTAGATTGACTAGTTTTCTGTGATTATGGTTTCAGTGTGTCTGCCCTCTGATGCCCTCTTGCAACACCTACTGTCTTACTTGGGTTTCTCTTACCTTGGGCGTGGAGTATCTCTTCACGGCTGCTCCAGAAAAGCGCAACCACTGCTCCTTACCTTGGACGAGGAGTATCTCCTCACTGCCGCCTCTCCTGACCTTGAATGTGGAAAAGCTCCTCTAGGCCCTCCTGCGCCTGTGCAGCCACCGCTCCTTGGACGTGTGGTTCCTCGTCTCAGCCACCACCCCTGGCCTCAGGCTGGGGGTAACTCCTCTTGTCTGCCTCCCCTGACCTCGGACTGGTGTGGTTCCTCTTGGCTGCTCCTGCACTGTCGCAGCCTGGCACTCTCGGCGCCCCCCTGACCTCGGACATGGGGTAGCTCTTCTCGGCCGCACTCTGTGTGGAGATCAGTCCTGAATATTCATTGGAAGAAGCTGAAGCTTCAATACTTTGGCCACCTGAGGCAAAGAACTGACTTGTTAGAAAAGGCCATGATGCTGGGAAAGATTGAAGGCAGGAAGAGAAGGGGATGACAGAAAATGAGAGGGTTGGATGGCATCACTGATATGATGGACATGAGTTTGAGCAAGTTCCAAAAGTTGGTGATGGACAAAGATGCCTGTTGTGCTGCAGTCCACGGTATTTCAAAGAGTCAAATACAACTCAGGGACTGAACTGAACTGAACTGGAGTGTGTATATGGGGGCTTCCAATGTGGTGCTAGTGGCAGAACCTCTCTGCCAATGCAACAGGCATAAGAGATGCAAGTTCTGCCTATGTTTTCCTCTAAGAGATTTACAGTGCCCAGTCTTATATTTAGATTAATCCATTTTGAATTTATTTTTTTTGTGTATGGTGTTAGGTAGTATTTTAATTTCATTCTTTGCATGTTGCTGTCCAGTTTTCCCAGCAGCACTTATTGAAGAGACTATCTTTTCTTCACTGTATATTCTTGCCTCCTTTTTTATAGAATAGATGATTATACGTGTGTGGGTTTATCTCTGGACTGTCTATCCTATTCCATTGATATGTATTTCTGTTTCTGGAGAACATATTGTTTTAATTATAACTTTATTTTGCAAGTAACCCAGAAAACATCTAAATCATTAATACATCCTGAACAGTGAAACATTTTTCAATTAAATGTTGTTATTAAATAAAATTGTGCATGACAATCAGATTCATTAATTTCTAAAGTTATTGAATGATCTAAGCTTTTTCATGACTATTTTCAATTAGCTTCCATATAAATATTTATTCTGAACACACTATTCCAAATAAAATTCAAAATGTTTGTTAATTAACATAAATATCTCTGTCTTATTAAACTAGTTGTTTTTAAAAATTAGTATTTTTCTTTGAGTCCATGGAAGAGATGTAGCATGCGGACACCATTACGTGGCATATTGATTTTATGGGCTAGCTTCATTCCAAGCACTGGTCCGAAAAGAAGATTCTTTCTGAGCATGAATCAGCCTTCTTACAAATAAGTGTTTGAATCATATCCAAGTCCAAATCAGAGGTTTACACATATTTTTTTTTCCTGTTTCTGTATCTTTATTCATATTTCATTGAACCTAGAGATCCATGTATTATAGTTTCAAAATTTATTTGTAACAACAAAGAAAAATATATTATTACTATTAGGTGGCTTAGTGGTAAAGAATCTACTTACCAAGCTGGAGACTCAGCTTCAATCCTTGGGTCAGGAAGATCCACCAGAAAAGAGAATAGCAACCCACTCCAGTATTCTTACCTGGAGAATTCAATGGACAAGAGAGCCTGGTGAGCTCAGTCCATGGGATCACAGAGTCAGATACAATTTAGTGAATTATGTATGTATGTATGGATCATACTAAAGGAGAGAATAGTTTATTTCCAAAATATGCATGGGCCTAAAATGTGAGTAAAAGAATATTATCAATATACACTAATGATTAAAGTAAAATGGCAATAACTTGTTACAGATCAAGCAAATTAATTATAGAATTTCCTAGTAGAAACAATGATTAATGGCTAACAAACACATGAAAAGATGCTCAACATCACTCATTATCAGAGAAATGCAAATCAAAACCACTATGAGGTACCATTTCACACCAGTCAGAATGGCTGCGATCCAAAAGTCTACAAATAATAAATGCTGGAGAGGGTGTGGAGAAAAGGGAACCCTCTTACACTG
>NW_011494829.1:1369902-1381621 GCF_000754665.1 Bison bison bison
TGTGTACGAGACAGCAAAAGAGACACTGATGTATAGAACAGTCTTATGGACTCTGTGGGAGAGAGAGAGGGTGGGAAGATTTGGGAGAATGGCATTGAAACATGTAAAATATCATGTAAGAAACGAGTTGCCAGTCCAGGTTCGATGCACGATACTGGATGCTTGGGGCTAGTGCACTGGAACGACCCAGAGGAGGGATGGTATGGGGAGGGAGGAGGGAGGAGGGTTCAGGATGGGGAACACATGTATACCTGTGGTGGATTCATTTTGATGTTTGGCAAAACTAATACAATTATGTAAAGTTTAAAGATAAAATAAAATTAGAAAAAAATAAAAAATAAAAAAAAAATAAAATAAAGTAATATGTGGCAGTCAGGATGGGAGCGCAGTTTGGGGGAGAATGTATACATGTATGTGTATGGCTGAGTAACTTCACTGTTCACCTGAAACCATCACAACATTGATAATTGGCTATACTTCAGTACAAAATAAAAAGTTTAAGTAAATAATAATATAATATTCATTAACTAAAAAAGCTAAATTAAACTACAGAAGACTAAGATAATGGACTACTTTGTATTCTGTGCACACATTATTTGCAATTACCAAAACCAGAGAGTTATGCAGTAATACAAATATGGTAACCACACCTGAGGAATTGTATCTGAGCTGATTGTGCAAATCATAGAAGTAAATAACATGATCATAATTATTGGAAATTACTTAGGCTGAAGGTGAAATAAAAAGTAAAGTTGGTTTTAGCAATTACATAAATCCCAAGGTTTTTTAAATATTTGCTAAGGAATTATGAAACTTGGATTTTATGTCATTGAAAGATATAGTAAGTGGAAATTACATTCACATGGGTGAATAATATTCTTTTAATTCTACTGCATTGCAGGCATTCCTTACCATCTGAGTCACCTGGGAATCCCAATGTTTTATTGTCAGTGTTAATATTTTCCTTTACTACTGACCGAATTACTTTCAATCATTTTTAAAAATAACTTGTCATTAACTATTAGGATTTATTTAACTCATTAAAAAATAGTTCTAATAGTTAAGGCTTAAAACTGGGGTGTTTTTTGTGAAATATTGATGAAGCACACAGAAAAATTTTTATGAATAATCAAGGGCATTATGAGAGCTATTTTCATTTTTACTTTTTGAAATAATTAGTATTTTTATCCTTTAATCTGTTAATGTAACATGTACATTGATAAAGATTTCTAATGTGTATTTGTCTTTAGGATTTTTTTTTTTTTTTTTTGCATCTGAGGTCCTAGGGAAGGTTGTCTTTAACATCCTATGTTGTTTCTCTAGTCACTTAATTGGCTCATTATCTGAATTTCAATATTTCACATATAAATTGATGACTGGCTGAGTTGGTGGGTCCTGTGAGGCTGGGGTGAGGAGCTTTCACTTCAGGGAAATTGGTTGTTGCTTCTGCTGAGGACTCCAAATAGCTCCCACTGAAATCATTTTAAACTAATATTCTTGTTTTGGTTTTGATGAACTTTACCAGTGGATAATCTCAAACCCTACATGCATTATAAGCACAGGTCAGTATTTACAATGTTAAAACAAACAAACAAACCAACAAACCAACAAAAAACTGCATAACCCAGGCAAAGAAAACATGTTTGTATATGACTTCCTTTGTTACATATGAAGATTTGCAGACTCTTTTTTCTTGCTGTCCTTTCACTGAGACTGTATTTCTCCAAAGGTTTTCCCTTAGTTGGGAATGGAGTGGCGTCCTCATCCCCTATTCATCTCCAACTCCTCATTTTGAAAGAGTCTCAAGTTTTGCCTTTGTTACCCATGCAACTTCCTAATCCTAAGCCTCCATGTTAGACAAACACTTTGAGAGTCCAGGCACACTGCTAGACCCCCAGCCACAATGCACACTAGAAAATAAAACATTTTACATACAAAAGTAAAAGGTGTCATAATCTGACACTGCCATTCCAGAATTGTATCATCCATATTGAAATTAGTGTTACCCGACTCAGGTTCAGCTGCTCACCACTCACAAGTCAATAACTGAAGAGACAAATTGCAGTCGAAGGGAAAACTTCTTTAATCAGAAAGTTAGCAATCTGGGGAGAAGGTGGATTCATGTCCTAAGACAAACTCCAAAGACTTTGCTTGATCATGACAGTTTTTGAAAGGGAAAAAAGGAGGAGAGGTGCAGAGACTCTCAGTGAATCATGGAGGCATGAGGATGGGTTCTGCATCCATCTCCATCACATACAGATTGGCTGGCTCTCACTTCAGATTTATTTTGCCCATATGACCCACCAACTTAGCGATTTCTTTCCTATGATTGTGTTCTTTCAAGGTTCGAGGGGAACTGAATCAGATAAAAAGGAAAAGGGAAAAAGAGCTGCTTTCATTAGGAAGTTCTGTTCCATGGAAACATCTTTCCATTGTTAACTCTAACTAAAGGAAGCCAAGACCAAACTTCAGAAGGTATCAGTGCTTTCCTCACTAGTCCATTCCTTACCTTTCCAGGAATTAAAAAAAAAAAAAAAAAACACCTCTCAGATCTTACACTATAAATCCAGTCTAACATCACCTATTCCCTGAAACTTTAGAAATCTTCCTATAATGTTCCTGTCAACTAAAAATGGTCACTTGCCATCTGCCTCTCCACCAATGGCTAACCTTCAACACCCCCTGAAAGGAGTTCAGGGTGGAGATCAGGAATGAAACATCTGTACTCTGAGAAAAACTGGCAGAATAGGACTTCAGATAGTTAAATGCTTCCAGGAGAAGATTTTATGAACCCAATTCCTGCATCTCTTTATACTAGAAAACCACTAAAATTATCAACAGAAACATCTGCTCCTCATGACTAGCAGCAAACTTCTGCCAAAATATATGCTTGGTTGCATGAACTCCCTTCACCAAAATCACATATGTACTGACTCCCCCCAACCTCTTTGCAGGGATTCCTCAGAGCTATCCAAGAGGCTGTATCCCATTCTCACTTTGCCTCAAATAAAACTTAACTCATAACTCTCACATTGTGTATTATGTTTTGCTGCTGCTGCTGCTAAGTCGCTTCAGTTGTGTCCGACTCTGTGCGACCCCATAGACGGCAGCCCACCAGGCTCCTCCGTCCCTGGGATTCTCCAGGCAAGAACACTGGAGTAGGTTGCCATTTCCTTCTCCAATGCATGAAAGTGAAAAGTGAAAGTGAAGTCGCTCAGTCGCGTCCGACTCGTAGCGACCCCATGGACTGCAGCCTACCAGGCTCCTCCATCCGTGGGATTTTCAAGGCAAGAGAGCTGGAGTGGCGTGCCATTGCCTTCTCCGGTATTATGTTTTAGTCAACACTAAACTAGCAAACACTAATATATCAATTTGTTTACCATATGCCTCAATTCTATTCAGGGTTCATGGTGATATCACAGCAGTTTATTAGGTGACCTCTGTCTTTCCTTTCCAGAACAACAAATTTTTTAGCCAGGATTAAGTCCATTTCTCAATACAGTCCCTGTTTTCTAGTCTTGTAATAATATTAATGTTTCTTACTCTTGTCTAATTCCCTTTAAAAGTGCATCTCTCTGTGCATGTTATTCAGGTTCCTTCCACTACATATCTAATATTTTTTTTTTCTTGTTTATGCCAGAAGGATTAAGATGCTTTTTGTTCTTTTTCCTGGAAAAGAAACCATACTCCCAATTTGGGTGATGCTGTATTCTCATGGTGCTTATTTGTACAAAGAAATGTGTAAGCTTGGAAGATATTAAGAGGAACAAGCTTGATCATGTGAGATATCTACTTCAGGTGAGGTCACTATGCAGTCTGTAGACAAGTAAATCTGCTTATTTTATTTATTTGCTTTCTGGAAAATCAGATAGAATGTTATTCATAGCCAGCAAGTTTTGAGAGGATCTGAATACTCAGATTTCCCATATGTGTGTACTGAGGCTATCATGCTTGGACTAAATGTCCCATTTTCTACCCTATTAGGGATCTGACTGATACAATGTCATGATTTCAGATTACTCCTTATCTTTGTCTCAAGTGACCTTGGCCTACAACAGTATGGAGCAAGGCTTGAGTTCCAAACCAGGGAGTGAATCTGGGTCACAGTGGTGAAAGCACTAGACCCTAGCCACTGGACCAGTGGTCAGTGAGTGACAAGGGCCCTGGCCCTTCAGCTTTGAAGGAAAGCATTCCCACAAAAATAGAAAGTAATGAAACAATAAAGTATTTATGAAAAGGGAAAAAGAGCACAGTATGTGTAGATAAACACATGGGCAGACCCAGGGAGAAAGAGTCACTGAGTCATGCCCCATAGCAATATGAATCCACCTTTGGTGCATTTCTCCTGGGTTCCTCTGGCCGATCATTTTGATTTACTTGATTCATAGTCCATATTTGGTATATCTCAGGATCTTCCCATGTGTCCACATGCATCTCTTAGCCAAGATGGATTTTACCAAAAAGGTATATGGGCAGAGAACATCCCTTGACATAACTTCCCTTTGGCCTCCTAGCAGACTTTCTGCACGTTGTGTGGTCAGGGAGGTCTCCTGACTTCTAGAATGAGAAATATGTGGTACAGGCAGAGCCTAGCCTCCTCTTCTAATTGTCCTGCTATTTTTGTCTTGGAGTTTCAGTCCATAGGGAATGACTCTTCAATAGCTTTACCCTGGGGACACCCATCTGACTCTTGCCTCAATCATTAGATACTGAGGCAGCTGTTCATTGTTGTATCACTCAGTTCAGTTTGATTCAGTGGCTCAGTCATGTCCGACTCTCTGTCAGCAGCACACCAGGCCTCCCTGTCCATCACCAACTCCTGGAGTTTACTCAAACTCCTGTCCATTGAGTCTGTGATGCCATCCAACCATCTCATCCTCTGTCATCCCCTTCTCCTCTTGCTCCCAATCTTTCCCAGCATCAGGGTCTTTTCAAATGAGTCAGCTCTTCCCATCAGGTGGCCAAAGTATTGGATTTTCAGTTTCAGCATCAGTTCTTCCAATGAACATTCAGGACTGATTTCCTTTAGGATGGACCAGTTGGATCTCCTTGCAGTCCAAGGGACTCTCAAGAGTCTTCTGCAACATGACAGTTCAAAAGGATTAATTCTTCGGTGCTCAGCCTTCTTTACAGTCCAACTCTCAATACATGACTATATATAGAGTCATGTACATGACTACTATACATGACTACTGGAAAAACCATAGCCTTGACTAGACGGACCTTTGTTGGTTCTATTGCTAGACAATAAAAGTTTTGATTGAAGCATCATAAAGACACTCACATACATGGGTGGTCTAAGTACCTAATTAACACTTCTAAATCCAGCAGTATCTTTTTTACAATGCCCTGATTTTCAATAAAAGTGGGATTTTTTTTTAAAAATTAATTTTTTAAAAGTAGAAATGGCTTACAATGTTGTATTAATTTCTACTGTAAAGCAAATTGATTCAGTCATATATATATATTCTTTTTCATATTCTTTTCTATTATGGTTCATCACAGGAGATTCATTTAATCCCCAAAGCAACACTGTGAAGTAGATACCATATATATTACCACTTTACAGAGGAGAAAACTAACGTATAGAAAAGCTGAGTAATGAATTCGGCCCAGAATTTTGGCATTTAAAATTTTACTAGGCTGCTCTGATCAACACTTTCAAATACTGCTCACAAACTCTCCATGTAGTATTGATAGTATAAGCGTCCCCTCATCATGCTGCTTCTTTGTTTCTATTGATAAGCCCCCTTGCAGGGCCGCTCAATAGCTGAGTTACTAAGTGTTTATCAAGGGCAACAGGAAATGATGGCATCCTGATGCAGTTTTCTTCATTCTTATATCAAGACAACTTTACTTCTAAAAATAACTTTTATTTGTCTTTGTCATAAACAAGTTGATTAAAACAATTTTAGTTATATCATAAACAAGTGGATTTGAAATCATATCAAACCAAAACACAACAATTTAAAAAGAAAATTTCCTGGTAGACGTTGTAACCGAATGTACTTTTACTTTAACTCTGAATGTTGCAGCAACAGATGAGGGACAGAGAGAAGAAAGCAGGATGTAATTCTGATTGAAGAAAAGAAATCACAAAGGGAGATCTACAATCATGGATTGATTATTATTCAAACCACTCCCTCGATCTTCTAACTTTAAAAATAGCCTTTATAAATTATTTTTTATGTGTCCTGTATGTTTTCTTTGGGGCCTCTTATTGGTCAATATTCTGATATAGAGAACAAATTTCAACCTAGACAGAATAGAAGCTTTTATTACAGAGTGCCAGATGGTACAGAATTATTGAGATGGCTGGATAAAAATCTATAGGGTGAGATTCCTGAATGTATTCTGAAGTCTATACTGCAGGACCATGTTGTCAAAGGAGCTGTTTCTCCTTCAGCGATCAGAAAGCTTTTTGTCAAATCAGGAGATGTCCCTTATTATACATGCAGAAATAAAAGGCTACCTCAATCTGAGCTGCTAAATTAGCTAATTACTGGTTCCAGAAGGGCATCACTGTGCTCCAGTCAAGAAAGGTCAGGTGTAAAATCAGAAAGCTGCCATATATCTTCAGGATCCCACCTTATCATTCTCTACTATCATGAAGCCATTTCTGCTAAACCAGCAAGCCTGGGAGACATAGTATGGCTACAGAATTATTCCACATTTGTTCAAATAACACTGAAAAAAAAATGCATGCACAATATCCCATTTATCTCAGCTCAAATTTCAAGTCTCATGAGATTTCATCTGATGTGGAACCTGAATCAAACCTGGGTCACCAGCTGAAAAAAGATTGGAGGGATATTTGTGTTAGCTCTCCACAGGAAAAAGAAATCACACTAGAAAAAAACTGCAATAGACAACCTGAAACAAACCACCAGAATCACATTAGATGTTACTCTTATTTCTTCCCATTCCTCTTTGTAATTCTCAAACTTTTTCTTGTTATATGGAAAATTATAAAGTTGGTCCTTCTCTGAGCATAGTCTCCAAGTCTATCACATTCTTACTGTGAATAAAGTCTTAATTGATATTTATCCAATAAATTAATGTGAGTGATACACTCTTTGAGATTTGAAAGTATATTTTTGTCAGATTAAAATAGGAAAATATTGGTCATTCTGCTTACTTTCTTTATAGATTTCTTCTCAATATGAAGAGTTATCAGCTGGAATCTTACCTGGAATTCCTATGCATTTGGGAAATTTGTTAAATGTTAGAGAAGATTGAACATACTTAACAGTATTTATGATTTTGTTTGCATAAGAAATTGGGAAGCACAAAAGTAGAAAATTTTCCTAAAGGATAGAACAGTCCAAACAATGCAATTAATCAAGAAATGATCCACAGTTTTCAAAGTGGAATAGTAATTATGAATATAGCTTGATGGCTATAATTCCAATCTTTCTTTATCTAGTCTCATGGGCACATAACTGGTTCCTGGGAGGTGGAAAGGCCATAATTAACAGCTGTAACAGCTGTTGTCAATAACAGACAAGCAAACAAAAATCTGTAAGTTTTTGTAGCCCAAGCAATTGTGATTTGGAGCCTGATGTTACATAAAACGCTGGGTGATGTCTTCTTCCAGACCTCCAAACTTCATCTGAAACCACCAGGAAATGGAGCTGTTTACAATAGTGAAAAGTCCTGCATTAGAAAAAAATCCAAAAACAAAACCAAAAAATTTTCCCCCAAAACCAAATTCAAAATAATTTTTTTTTCTCTTCTTGTTTTAATAATCAGTTTGTTTCCCTAACTTTATCTATGCCTGGTTTCAAACTGTAATAGCTAGGAGTTGGTGGTTGCTTCTGGAAAACTGAGTATTTCTCAGGGTTTATAACCAAGTTAGCTTTGATAAGTAGAAGATTGTATTTTTGAACTTATATGCAACCAGCAACACCGTCTCCCTATTCACATCATTGGATCTTTGGTGAAACCCTCAGTGGGTAACTGATATCCATGAGTGTATTGTTTTGTCTTGTTTTTCCCCAGGTATAAAGGGCACACTCCAGTCTGGGCATCATATTGTTAATGAGACATTATGGACATATATTCTTGTAGTCTTTCAGGACAATCCTTTGCTTTCTCTTCTACATTGACATAGATCTATTCTAGTTATTTTTCTTTCCAGGCACAATAGGAAAGGCAACATAAAAGTTAAAGTTCTGCCCATTGTAATGTTTTCCTTCTCCATAGTTATTCTGGGACTTAAAACCGTGAAATGCTTGTGATTCCTTCCTGTCTGTTAACTGTTGCAAAAAAACAAAAAACAAAAAACAAAAACCTCTTATGAGGTCCTAGATGTAGCTTGGGGAAGAGAGAACTGTTTTTGAAATTCACTTGAACTTTCAAAATCCTTTTAGGTCTTGTCTTAATAATAGAATGCTATTGGGCTCTCATAATTTATATGGCCAGTCATATCAGAAAATGATAATTTCATGGCATATATAGGTAAATGCTATTCACTTCCTGAAAACCATTGCTGGTTTTGCTCAGTCTCCCTCAGAGACTCATAGCAAGAGTTCTTTCTCAAAAGAAGCTTTTTTCATTCCTCAAGAGAAACAGCTTTGCTTCTCCTTTTGTGATCTGCTGTGGTCTATAAAGAATCCTACATTTTAATGCCCACTAAATATCATAAACACTGATATTTAGAGCAATGGAATTCTGTGATACACTGTATCTATGATCCACTTAATCTTTTCTTGATCTGAATTCTATAGGTTTTGAAACATATAGGAAACAAGTTAAAACCTGATAGGCAGCTATGATTTTTTTTGCATTCATAATTCAAAAGGGCCCTTCATATTGTGTATTTTTCTTAGCATTAGGGAACATAAGTTTCAGCAATGTGTTCTTTGCTTTTGAGGAGTAATTCCATATTACTTAAGACATAAAATCCTCCCAAATTTTGTAGTGTAGCAGGCTCCTGAATTGTGGGATTTATGCCTATTTATTTAAGTCTATGTATATGTATCTATAGATACATAATTGCCATACATTTGCCTTACTAAGTCATATAGTGTACCTAGGATTCCCAACTTTCCAGAAATGGCAGTAATAGGTTAAAAGACAATGTGTATGGCATCCTGACACTATGCAAAGGTATTGATTTATCCATGAGCGAAAACAATAAGGTTAAAATATGTCCCTGGATGGGTAAAAGAAAACTACTTCCATTATTTTTTCCTTAACAAAATGAAAGAAAAAAAAATCAATTATATACTAGGTCAGTAATTGCATCAAGGTGCAAGAAAAGGAATAAGATGAACAAAATAAAACAAACTAACAAAAATCCATGCCCTGAGCTCCTTAGATGAGCCCTCACTCTTAGTGAGCTGTAATTGTAGTCTTGGTCTATGAAATTATTTTACCCCAAGGCGGTGCCTCATGTCCTATGAGAAAATTTTAACGTCCTAACTTACTTAGTGCACAGTGCCTCATGCATAGGGCTAAAGGTCATTTTGAGAATATCTAAAAGGGAGACTCTTTACATCAATTTATACTGGAATTATAACAGATTTCTTTACATAAATAAAGTGATCCAGCAAATAAGAGATACTATAGGTGAGCAACAACAGTATCTGGTTTCTGTATCTGATATAAGTGCTGTACTCCAGCATTCAAGAATGTACAAAATGCCTCCTGAAGCCAACAGTATCTATGCATTGCTGAGGAAGGTGGTTCTGCCTTGTAGTCCAGCCTAACCAGTTTGATATATTGCAAAGCCACCAAAATGCAAGCCCTCTAGATGGATATGATATGGTGAGCTGGACCCAGCTATATTCATATTTATAATACATTTAAGAATGCTGAAAAGAAAAATATTTTAGAAAAAAAAAAACACTTATTGGATTTTTATTGTTCCTAAAACATTTTATAAGCATTGATCTCATTATAAACAATAATAAAACACCATTACATGGCACTGATTTGCCTTAAAAGGGGGATTTCCGTACTGACCTGGTGCCAATGGCAGGGGGTCATGGAATGTTATTGACAATACTGCAAGATAAATTGTCCATTTGGCATGGTAGTAAATCACACTCAAGCAAGAGAGAAATTGTATTATCAGGTAAAATGGACGAGCTGCTTTACTGGATAAGGGAAGAACATTAGACACCTTCAGAAGTATTCATGTTCAGGGATGCTATGAATCTTTCAAACACTCTCATGTAGCTCCAACCTCATGATGAAGGTCTTCCTCTTCCATCAATGTCCCAAGTTTCACATTGGAAAGTGGTAAGGCTATGAGTGGAATTGATAATATAATTCAGCCAACTCTTAAGTTTATTTTTTGGCTAATACTCCCATGATGCTGTGACTGAAGACATAAGATTCTTTCAACACAGGAATATTTTCACATCATTCCTTGAAGTGAGAATTCAGAGGCTGGTATTTATCACTTTTTTGCTTTAATTGTCATTAAAAAGTCACTAATATTTTTAGTATGTCTTTTCACTGTTTACTTGGAGAAGGCAATGGCACCCCACTGCAGTACTCTTGCCTGGAAAATCCCATGGATGGAGGAGCCTGTTTACTAAACAGGGGCTATATTTTTCCTGTTTACTAAATCTCCTTTGTTACATACTTCAATCACTTCTACATAATTACCTAAGTTTCACTATGGTATACATTTTGCTTTTAGGAAATGTAAAATATTTAGGTAACAGTGTGATTTAAAGCTATCTGACATCTCATAAAATAAATAAAATCATTGGTTAAAGAAAGAACCAGAATAACATTAATTAAACATATAACATTTTGAGGAAACCCAATGATAATTTCTAATATTTGAAAATCCCTGGTGGCTCAGACAGTAAAGAATCCACCTGCAATGTGGGAGACCTGGGTTTGTTCCCTGGGTTGGTAAGATCCCCCGGAGAAGGAACAGATACTCACTCCAGTATTCTAGCCTGGAGAATAACATGGAAAAAGCAGGCTGGCAGGCTACTGTCCATGGAGTCACAAAGAGTCAGACATGATTGAGAGACTTCCACTTTAATATTCATCCTTCATTTAATGTGAATAAAATTAATATGCTTGTGTGTGTCTGTGTGTGTGTGTCCCTGGTCCCATACTTGAGGTAAGCTACAATATCAAAACTGAAATAAACAAGATAATTATCATTCCCCACCCATGGAAATAGGCAAGCAAAGGATTTCCTTTAGGAACATGAATTGGAAACAAAATATTACATTACTGCCTTCAGAATCCATTATACACCCTCAGTTCAGTTCAGTTCACTTGCTCAGTCGTGTCCAACTCTTTTCGACCCTATGAATCCCAGCACACCAGGCCTCCCTGTCCATCACCAACTCCCGGAGCCCGGAGTTCACCCAAACTCATGTCCATCTAGTCAGTAATACCATCCAACTATCTCATCCTCTGTCGTCCCCTTCTCCTCCTGCCCCGAATCCCTCCCACCATCAGGGTCTTTTCCAATGAGTCAACTCTTCACATGAGGTGGCCAAAGTATGGGAGTTTCAGCCTCAGCATCAGTCCTTCCAATGAACACCCAGGACTGATCAGCTTTAGGATGGACTGGTTGGATCTCCTTGCAGTCCAAGCGACTCTCAAGAGTCTTCTCCAACACCACAGTTCAAAAGCATCAATTCTTCGGCGCTCAGCTTTCCTCACAGTCCAACTGTCACATCCATACATGACCACTGGAAAAACCATAGTCTTGACTTATACACCCTGGATAAGAACT
>NW_011494829.1:1381721-1391932 GCF_000754665.1 Bison bison bison
GACTGGTTGGATCTCCTTGCAGTCCAAGGACTGTTTATAAGGGTTCTCCAACACCACAGTTCAAAAGCATCAATTCTTCGGCGCTCAGCTTTCCTCACAGTCCAACTGTCACATCCATACATGACCACTGGAAAAACCATAGTCTTGACTTATACACCCTGGATAAGAACTGGTGAAATACATCATTTGACTTGGCACTAAAACATTATTCATCAAATTCACTCCAAATTAAAAAAAAAAAATCTTAATCTATCACTATTCACAGTGTCTTTAATTGATATCTATTAAGTGCATAGCCACTCCTCTTACTGAAGATTTTTTATTTTTTTAAACATATCTCTTTTTGTCTCTTTTAAAATTCATATTTTAGAAGAGAATAGAAAGTAAAAGTTTTAGTCACTCAATTGTGTCTGATTCTTTGTGGCGCCATGCTCCTCTGTGGATCGAATTCTCCAAGAAAGAATACTGGAGGGGGTTGCTATGCCCTTCTCCAAGGGTTCTTCCAACCCAGAAACTGAACCCAGGTCTCTATCATTGCAGGCAGATTCTTTACCATTTGACCTATCTGAGAACCCTTATAAACACATACATAAAGGTAAAGAAAAATAATTTAGAAAAAACTATATATATTCTAAAAGAAGTGTATCTGGTAGTTGATAAGTGTAGCAAACATGTTTCTCTACACTGTGAAGGAAAGTTACGTGGCTCAAAATAGCCTGGAGTTAAAACTCCTCTCCGGGTCCTCCCCACCATTCTATGCAAAACAAAAAAGTCTCTCACCCAAAGGAAAAAAATGGACACTAAGGTTGATTATGCCCAGCTCTCTGCCAGTCTCAGCCTCTGGCCGATCTCCAGAATTCCTTGCCCCAGCCGTTTGTTTAAGAAATAACTCACCCAAACAACCTCGGAGAAGAACTGGCCCCTTTAAGACAGTAAATTTCCACGTATATGTCTATATATAGGTACTCTTTTGTTGGGTAGTGCAGCCGCTCAGTAATCTGACTGCTGCCCCTTCTCGCCTCATTAAAGGTGGTCTGTTCCTGAAAAGTGCCAGTCTCGTTCTTTTTCCGAACCTCAACTTCTCTAATTCCCTTACCCTACACGCTGGACCTATCACTATTCCTAAATTTCAGTGAAACAATACCAAGTACATTGCTGATATGCCATCTCTATTTGTTGTGTGTATCTCATTTGGAAGATGGTAAGAGTTCTAAAATTGACTGGTGGTTTGAAACTGATCTTGGATTATATAAAGGAGAAAAAAGAATAAATGTAAGTAGAAAGTAGGAAATCTTGTCGTATTATTAACATTTTTTTTACTTCTTACAAGAGACCCACTTTATTATTTTTTCATATAAATTTATTTATTTTAATTGGAGGCTAATTACTTTACAATATTGTATTGGTTTTGTCGTATTATTTTAAAAGGTCAGGAAGGAAAGCAGTCAGGTGCCTGAGGGAGCTTTTTAAAAGGTATTCAAACTATGAGGAACATTTCCTTAGCACTTTCAAAAATTAGTTTGAAATGATCTCTTTGATGGAGAAATATTTTGTAGGGAAACATAGATTGAAACGTAAAACTTTGAAAGTAATTATGGAAGCATTGCTCTGAGAAACTTGTAAAAAAAAATGCAAAAACAAAGCTAAATGATATTTCACCTGCCATTACTTGGATCTCAGATTCTCTGTCATTTCAAAATCAATGCCAATTGATTGTTCCTTCTATTTCTCTATTCCATTTATCTGCGTATATTAGATGTTCCAAGCATTTAATATCCTGCTACATCCAGAAGAAGATCAAAATACTTTTAATTGTAATTATTTTAGGAAAATGCAATTATGCATGGGAAATCTTTATTGCAACAAGGAAAATATACATTGGTTGTGAGTACAGCGAAACGTATTAAAAATTATCCCTATAATGGGAATAAATAGTGTGGGTTGCTTTGTGAAAAAGGAATCAAGTCTGTGAGGAATTGCTTTAAAATCTAATAGAATTAAAATCATAACTGAAAGCATACAGATCAATCTGTAAACACAAGGAAATTAAATGTCAATATGATAGGCACAGATTGAATAGTTACACAAGTGCTTGTAGAAGTCTCAGTAGGGGATTATAAATAGAGAGGGAAACCTAGGAAACTTTGGGAGATCGCTGTAAGTTAAATATCACTAAAGAAACATTGTGAAGCAAATTAGGCTTGCTCAACTGTAAAGCAGGAGATATGTGCCAGGTCATTAACTGAAAGAAAAATGTTACTACCCTTCTGCTGATTTGAAGAAGCATTATGACATTCCTAGTTTGACCTCACAGGATCAGATACTCTCCTGCCTCAAATGAAGGAGGCTGAAAGTGAAAGTGTTAGTCGCTCGATCCTGTTCAACTATTCACGACTCCATTGACTGTAGCCAGCCAGGCTCCTCTCCAAGGAAGTCTTCAGTCAAGCATACTGGAGTGGGTTGCCATTCCCTTCTCCAGAGGGTCTTTCTGACAGAGGGATCAAACCTGAGTCTCCCGCACTGCAAGCAGATTCTTTACCACTTGAGTGATGAAAATCTGATGTCTACTCCATGAATGAGGAAGAAGGCCTCCCCTGACCCCCAAATTTTCCTTTGATTATAAAAATGTAGCCCACTTAATCCTGGGGCAGAGCCTCCTTTCCTGTCCACTTCAATCACTCACAAGTACCCTATATTAATAAATCTACTTGCTACCTATCACTTTTCCTTTTGCTGAATTTCTTCTGCTGAGACACAAAGAACTTGAGCCTCAGCAAGTTCACAAACCAGGTAAGTGATTCTAATTAACTGACCTTGGGTTCAAGTATCAGTCTGGGTTTAGGCTGTGTTTCGGTCCCAATCAGAGATCAATGGTGTCAAATATAGGATGACTTTGATATGATTAATATATTTTAGTTCTCTTCTTCATTTAAATGTAATGTTATTTCGACCATATAACATGTCAATCTAGTTCAAAACAAAACTGAATATAAATTGTATTCTGAGAAAACTAACTTATTCCTCCTCCATAGACAATCATTTTTCCTAGTTTTCAGTATATCCACATCATATTTCTACTAACAAATTATAATCATATTCTCTTAGAAGAATTAAAAAATCTATTGTACCCTGACTCATAGTGCATGGCATATTATAATATTTTCGTGCCTCTTTGGTGCTTTTTTTTTTTTTTCATAAATAGAGTGATACTGTATTTTTTCCACCTGTATTTACCTTTTCTCACATAAATCATGCCCTCTTTGTTCAGCCTTGTGGCATAGTTTTCCTGTGATTTTCCTTTTCAACATCAGGAGTGTACATTTTCTAATTTTGGGCCAACATACTCCTCTGTGGGTGTTCCAAGTTTAACATGTTCTTTTAAGTTTGAAACAATTTAGAAATAATGACAGGCATCCTTTCTGAATCAAAACATCAATTTGATTGCTGATAGAAATGGCCTAGACTGTGGCTTTCACTTGAAATAATATGTAATAAACTTAATATTTTTCCCTTCACAAAAGAACTCACCTAATTAGTCACAGAGAGAGTAGATTAAAAAAAATATCAATTCTCACATCCATGAGGTGGCAAAAAATTCATGATTATGTACTGAAGGTAAACCCTGCTCATCTGGACCTTTCTGAGGGACTGATTATCCTGCTCAACTTCTACTCCCATGAGTATTACTCCAGAGCAAAGGACACAGATATTTGATGGTAGGTGTGCTGAGAGCAAGTGTGGTTTTCAAACAACTTGCATCCATATTCACTGGACAGATTTTAGTAAAGGTGACTGATGATTCACATGAAGACATTTGGATGAAGAATCCAGGGGAAAAGAGGAACACACATGTGAAGGAGAGGGAGCCAGTGTACGAATTGGGACAGGAACATGTCCAAAAAGGAGTTGTATGTCTTTATCTACTCATATATGGTATAATCTTCCTTGTTAAGTAAAAGTGGGTATGTGCATGTGCTCATGCATTGAGTTACATGCTTTGTTAAAAACGACAATACTGGCAGAGTGTCCTTCTTCCCTTTATATTTCCTCCATGCTATCACCTATGACAAAAATTCTATAATATGAGATAATATATTTGTAACTGAGCAGGATTCTATGGGACCTTCCCTGGGACAGACCCCCTTCTTCATATTCCCCTCTGTCCCTCTTCGCTGAAGTAGCTGAATAATCATGTCTGATGCACACTTCCTGAGTTGTTTCACAGATGCTAAAACCACCACCAAATGAAAGAAATTAACTACTTAATGATTATGAGCACATAGCCCCCAGATATACTGGTACCTAAGGGTCAATAACGCCCTGTTTCCTCAACATCAACCAGTCAGATAACTGTGATGAAGCTGATCATATACCTTGTGACCCCCCCCGCCCCCACCACCACCTGGCCTTTAAAAATACTTTGCTGAAACCTTCCCAGGAGTTCAGGGTTTGGGGGGCATGAGTCTTCTTGCATAGTTCTACAATAAAATTTTCTCTGCTACCAACTCTCTAACATTTTGGTTAGCTTGACTTCACTGTGAGTCAGGAACATGAGCTTGCACTTGGTAACATATCCAGAAGCTTCAGGTGGGGAAACTGTAGTAAGCTAAGACACTGTAAAACTGGGTACCAAAGACAAAAATAATATTATGAAGGTAGAACTTTTAAAAGCAAGCT
Source organism: Bison bison bison (assembly GCF_000754665.1). Lineage (NCBI taxonomy): Eukaryota > Metazoa > Chordata > Mammalia > Artiodactyla > Bovidae > Bison > Bison bison. Next base: position 1,386,399 of record NW_011494829.1, read on the forward strand.
TAGTTCTCTTTGTTTTGTTTATTTTTCTTATCAAAGGAAAAAAAAAGAAAAAAGACAAAAAAGCAAAATTAACTGCAGTTACACTGAATTTCTATTTTACGTTGGAATTCAGACTATAAGTTTGGTGCATATTTTAAATTTATCTTCTAGTTATTACCTTAGGATTATTTAAGAAAAAACAGAGGAAATGCATCCCTCCTCCTTTACTGCTTTACAAGAAAAGTAATTAAGATGAAAAATGTAGAAAACCCAGAAACTCAAAGCTGCAATCAATGTAAATCTATGCGAGGGAGCCCAGGCCAATGAAAACAGGGACAAGAGGTCAAAAACCCCCTCTGGAGACTCTGCCTTCATCATATCACCAGAGGCATACTTTTGTTTGTTACTTTTTCACATTTTGATAGACAATGTTATCCAAAATACATGAGCATTACAAAAGGAAAAAGTCCTAGCCATCAATCCCCAATTAAATCCAAAGGGCCTTAGCAGCTACTTATTTGAATGATAGGTACTATTGCCCATCATCTGGCAGAATGCAAAACAAGGGTAATTTGTGTGACTTTTTATCTTGCAAAAAAGAATGAAAAAAGAATTAGATGACAATAACTATTTTCATAATTACTCCAGGCAATTTTTAAAACTAAAGCCCGAAGCTTAAAATGATGTTAATGAGAGAAATTCAAAATCGATCATGGTACTAGTCATCTGTGGTCCCTGGGTCACGTTGTAGCTACAAATATCAGTGATTAGGAATGTCATTGATTAAATATGACATTTAATGAACTCAAAAATTTCTAATGAGGAGAAAAGGCTACTAGGGTTACTTTTAATGGTTTGCAAAGACAGTGACCTGAATAAATATTATCCACTAACACCTTCAGTTAAATAGTCTGTGTGGGGGGGAAAAAGGTTCTTCTTTCTTTAAAAATACTGATGATCTAAAACACAATTTGACACTTTACAAGACTTACCCTTCTAGGAGAACTCTTGTGTCAGTGGCAGCAATTTACATAATGATTCAAATTCTTTTCACAACGTACCTATTTTGTGAGTTTGTTCAGAATATACAGCATTTGATTTACCAATTGAACACATTTTAATTTTTACATTCTTTCTACTTATTCAGTGTTGCTATTCAGTTGCTAAGTCATGTCCAACCCTTTGCAGTCCCATGAACTGCAGCACACCAGACTTCCTTGTCCTTCACTATCTCCTGGAGGTTGCTCAGACTCATGTTTGATGACTTTGGTGATGCCTTCTAACCATCTCATCCTCTGTCACTCCCTTCTCCTTTTGCCTTCAACCTATACCAGCATCAGGGTCTTTTCCAATGAGTCAGCTCTTCACACAGAGAAGGCAATGGCAACCCACTCCAGTACTCTTGCCTGGGAAATCCCGTGGACGGAGGAGCCTGGTAGGCTACACACAGTCCAAGTGGTCGCAAAGAGTCGGACACGACTGAGCGACTGACTTCACTCTCACTTTTCACTTTCATGCACTTGAGAAGGAAATGGCAACCCACTCTAGTATTCTTGCCTGGAGAATCCCAGGGACGGGAGCCTGGTGGGCTGCCGTCTATGGGATTGCACAGAGTTGGACACTACTGACGTGACTTAGCAGCAGCAGCAGCAGCAGCTCTTCACATAAGGTGGCCAAAGTATTGGAGCTTCAGCTTTACTATCAGTCCTTCCAGTGAATAGTCAGTGTTTATTTTCTTTAGGATTTGCTTATTCATTACGTGAAATTAATTAACAGTAAAATCACAAATTCTAAGTCATTTGACCTTAGAAAATTACTTGAGTTAGAAGACATTAATTTCTATAATTCTAATTTTCTCTTCCTTCATTTTTGGGATATTGAAGCTCATCTAGTAAAGTTTCTATAATCAATATGTATAAAAATCACAGTAACATCATACAGTTGATGCTAAATCTACCAAAACAATACATGCTAAATATACCATACTCCATAGGTGAAAGGACATAGAGCTTTATTCCTTCCTCATTTTCTTCCTCCCTTGCTTTTATTTGCTTACTCAGTCAGTTATCTCATTCATTCAACAACTATTAACTGACTATTACATCTGAGGCATTGTTCAAGTATCTGGGTCTTTAAGGTCTTGTTCTTCCTGAGCTCACATTGTAGGATAAACTTGCACTCTCATGACTGACAGCCAGTGGAAGTTTATAAACTAAAATGATAGTAATCTAGGGGCTTGTGAATATTTTTACAAAAGTATAAGTTTTGATACATTTTGAGTTATGTGTTGCAACCAGCCAATAAGAGAAAACAAATAAAAACAAGCAAAATAAAGAGATTAATTTGGCTGTTATACCAATTAGCCATTTATCTGAAATAGAATTTTTGTGATTCTATCTTTATCTGCAAATGTGCATGCCACTTGAAAATAGGTATTTTGAACTACTATTAGCAAGCAGCCTTTAATATGCATTAATTATCACCAGTACTTTAATTAACCTTAAGACATCCCCAAATGTTTTTAAATTGAGTGTTCTCTCACAAGAAACAAAAAAGTACAGTTTTCTCCTTTTTCTTTGGTTCCTCTTCCACTGCTCTTCCTCTTCGCCCTCTCTCCCCCCTCTCCCTCTCTCCCTCCTCCCCCTCTCTCCCTCTTCTCCTTTTTAGGGTCCTGCTCTTTCTCTTAATGTTTCTACTTCCACTTCATCTATTTCATCCATGTATGCTCCTCTTCCTCTTTCTCAGCTTCTTCCTCCTCTCCTTTCTCTTTATTTCTCATTTTCTTTCTCTTCCTTCTCTTGATTATCATTTTATCTTATTTTCTTTGTTCTTTTTTTCACTTCTGAATATTTACTTGAAAAAAACCCTCAGACTTGATTTAATATGAAAAGAGAATTAATTATCTTCATTAGTGTGCTTAGCTATGATCTTAGGACAAAGATTGAAGACAGCTTTTCAGGTCCCCAAAGGGTCTTAATGGATATCCTAAGTTCAGATCTTTCATTTTACTGATACTGGCCTAAGGCAGTAATAAATCATGTTTCAACAGTACACTGAATAAAAGAAACTACAAATACTCTTGGATCAATAGCCTGGGGTTTTATCATTGTACTATAATTACAACATAATTTAGCTCTAATGCCATTGAAAATTGAGTTTAATTACCTGAAAAGAACAAAATTATGAAATACAGCATATAAGCTAAAAAAAATTACATAAGTTATTTTGGCAAATACAGACCTGCAGTGAAAACAATTTGCTAACTAGGTTAGGCAATTAGATAGCCACTTGAACTCCACAGTAACAATCTGAAATCACTAAAGCTTAAAAGGGTATGCAATAGCTCTGTCAAGTAGTAAATATTACTGGGATAACGTCCCATAAAGTTAAAAGCAAAACCTTTTTTTTTTTTTTTTTCTCTCTCTCTCTCTTTTGCTATCTTCTGTTGTCTGCAATTTGCAAAATAACCATATTTTTTTAATTTCACGTTGACTTTAATTTTAATAAACTTATTCTTTTAACTGTGTATTGGCAAAAATCTCCTTTATTTTACTACCAAAATTTTATCTTTACCTGATGCATTTAGATTATTTGCTTCAAGGGACAATAATAGAGACTACTTAGTATGGATGCTTGAAATTTCTGCAAATTGGTTTAAAAAATGCATTTTCATTCCTTGATTTTCAAACATACTGCAAATATTTTCAATAAAATATATTTTAAACTAACAGTATCAGTATTATTGGGGACATAAAGCAATAAACTGAAGCAAGCTTTAATTACTTGAAATTGAAGTCATTTGGGAACAGCAGAAGAATTGAAATTTTGAACTGTGGTGCTGGAGAAGACTCTAGAGAGTCCCTTGGACTGCAAGGAGATCCAACCAGTCCATTCTGAAGGATATCAGCCCTGGGATTTCTTTGGAAGGAATGATGCTAAAGCTGAGACTCCAGTACTTTGGCCACCTCATGCAAAGAGTTGACTCATTGGAAAAGACTCTGATGCTGGGAGGGATTGGGGGCAGGAGGAGAAGGGGACAACAGAGAATGAGATGGCTGGATGGCATCACTGACTCGATGGACATGAGTCTGAGTGAACTCCGGGAGCTGGTGATGGACAGGGAGGCCAGGTGTGCTGCGACTCATGGGGTCACAAAAGAGTCAGACATGACTGAGTGACTGAACTGAACTGAACCTACAAGTAAATCTTTTTAAGATTTGAATTGAGCTGTGTTTACAGGAAGGGAGTGCAAAGAGTGGAGAGTTTGACCAGAGTTCAAATCAGTAAGTTTTTTGGCTTGAAGATGGAGAGAGATATTTGTTAGACGTTCATGGATCAGGAAATAATGCTTGATCATCTATAAATCAGATATTTAATAGAGATTAGTCCCTTCAGTTCTGTTCTTCTGAGGGCACATATGTGAGGCTCTCCATTCCATATCCTCATTTTATTCTGGGTTGAAATCCTACGTTTTCCCCATTGGATCAAGATCTTTCACAGAAAGCATTGCTGATAATTGTTTTCCTTCCTTCTTTCTTTCTTTCTTTATTATTATTATCATTTTATCAAAGACATTGTTATATGAAGTCTATGTCCCTTGAGGATAAAGGTGACCACTTTCAGGTGGCTTGTGTGCCACCAAGAAGGGAAATGACAACTGAATTTTATTGACCACCTTTGAGAAAGAAATTTAATAATCAGTTTTAATCAGGATAGCTGAATCAGAGAAACAAGGAAGTCCAGAGATGGTATGAATAGACCTAGCAGTTGGGGATTGGCTGTTGTCCTTTTCTGATTCCTGGAAGAGCTATAAATTCCTGTAAGATCAGGTTAAGTTTCCTTTATGAGTTTGCCTTGACCACCTTCATCCTTTCCCTGCCATACTTCGCTTCACTTTAGTTTGTTTTGATATGTCCCCTTTTTGAGCATGTCCCCATTAGGGGGTTTGATAATCCAACATATTGCTAAGTGTTTCTTCTGCATAGCCTTCATTATTTGACTGATCATCTTTGTTGTTTATTTTTCTACCTCATGCCACAAATGGACATCTTCCTTCCGGTTGAGAGAAGCTTTTGTAGTTAGTACAATCAAAGAACACATTTGAGCAATTTTTTGTATTGAGGCAAAGTGGAGGGTCAAAGCAGGAAGACTTAGTCAAAGATGCAAGTTTTAGATATCATTTCAAAGCATGGTTGCAAACATCAGTGTATCAGACTTGTTATTTTTACAAAGACTGGATAAATAAAAAATGAATATGTTAAAAGTCACAACACAAATTAAAAAATGACAAATAGGACAGAGGAAGCAAAATGAAGTGTGGATTTAAACCCTGAGCCCAATTCTGTAGGTAGCCAGCTGAATAAATCCAAATTCCAAGATGAAAAAGATTCCATTTGTTGTAGCCAATGGACTTATTATTAAAGGTTATGTATTTGAAACTTGACTTTCACAAAAGTGTTAATTCAAGTACAATAAGTGATGCTGACTATACCACAGATACCTCCTTGTTTAGTCAAAAGATAACCTGGCAAAAAAAAAAAAAGAGAGAGAGACAG
>NW_011494829.1:1392032-1393569 GCF_000754665.1 Bison bison bison
ACTGCCTGTGTGACTGGCCTCAGCTCACCACACTCTAGCCCTCAGAGCAAAAGCAGGTGCCAGCCATATATCATATTTGCATAAACCATCTGATGAAATTGGTACTGCAGGCATAAAGATAACCTAGGCAAAAAAAAAAAGAAGAGAGAGACAGAAAGACAGATAATCAAGGACTATCCTATTTTCAAGGACAACTTTGGCCAGAGGCTCTATGGAAATTTGTCAAGAGTTAAGAGATTCTCTTCAAGAAAATTAGAGATACTAAGGGAACATTTCATGCAAAGATGGCTCGATAAAGAACAGAAATGGTATGGACCTAACAGAAGCAGAAGATATTAAGAAGAGATGGCAAGAATACACAGAAGAACTGTACAAAAAAGATCTTCATGACCCAGATAATCACGATGGTGTGATCACTGACCTAGAGCCAGACATCCTGGAATGTGAAGCCAAGTGGGCCTTAGAAAGCTTCACTATGAACAAAGCTAGTGGAGGTGATGGAATTCCAGTTGAGCTATTCCAAATCCTGAAAGATGATGCTGTGAAAGTGCTGCACTCAATATGCCAGCAAATTTGGAAAACTCAGCAATGGCCACAGGACTGGAAAAGGTCAGTTTTCATTCCAATCCCAAAGAAAGGCAATGCCAAAGAATGCTCAAACTACCACACACGCTAGTAAAGTAATGCTCAAAATTCTCCAAGCCAGGCTTCAGAAATATGTGAACCGTGAACTTCCAGTTGTTCAAGCTGGTTTTAGAAAAGGCAGAGGAACCAGAGATCAAATTGCCAACATCTACTGGATCATGAACAAAGCAAGAGAGTTCCAGAAAGACATCTATTTCTGCTTTATTGACTATGCCAAAGCCTTTGACTGTGTGAATCACAATAAACTAGAAAATATTGAAAGAGACGGGAATACCAGACCACCTAATCTGCCTCTTGAGAAATTTGTATGCAGGTCAGGAAGCAACAGTTAGAACTGAACATGGAACAAGAGACTGGTTCCCAATAGGAAAAGGAGTACGTCAAGGCTGTATATTGTCACCCTGCTTATTTAACTTCTATGCAGAGTACATCATGAGAAACGCTGGACTGCAAGAAGCACAAGCTGGAATCCAGATTGCCGGGAGAAATATCAATAACCTCAGATATGCAGATGACACCACCCTTATGGCAGAAAGTGAAGAGGAACTCAAAAGCCTCTTGATGAAAGTGAAAGTGGAGAGTGAAAAAGTTGGCTTAAAGCTCAACATTCAGAAAACAAAGATCATGGCATCCGTTCCCATCACTTCATGGGAAATAGATGGGGAAACAGTGTCAGACTTTATTTTTTGGGCTCAAAAATCACTGCAGATGGTGACTGCAGCCATGAAATTAAAAGACACTTACTCCTTGGAAGGAAAGTTATGACCAACTTAGATAGCATATTCAAAAGCAGAGACATTACTTTGCCAACAAAGTTTCGTCTAGTCAAGGCTATGGTTTTTCCTGTGGTCATGTATGGATGTGAGAGTTGGACTGTGAAGAAGGCTGAGCA
>NW_011494829.1:1395281-1398498 GCF_000754665.1 Bison bison bison
TGGAGAACAGTGGAGAAATAACTCCAGAAAGAATGAAGGGATGGAGCCAAAGCAAAAACAATACCCAGCTGTGGATGTGACTGATGATGGAAGTAAAGTCTGATGCTGTAAAGAACAACATTGCATAAGAACTTGGAATATTAGGTCCATGAATCAAGGCAAATTGGAAGTGGTCAAACAGGAGATGGCAAGAGTGAACATCGACATTTTAGAATCAGCAAACTAAGATGGACTGGAATGAGTGAATTCAACTCAGATGACCGTGATATCTACTACTGTGGGCAAGAATCCCTTTGAAGAAATGGAGTCACGCTCATAGTCAGCAAAAGAATCTGAAATGCAGCACATGCGTGCAATCTCCCAAATGACAGAGGATCTTCCAGACCCAGGGATGAAACCTGCACTGGCAGGCAGATTCTTAAGTTGTCAAAATATCAAAAGGTTTGAACAGTTGAATAAATAAGATCACAGATGCAATAATGATCTTCAGTTCAGTTCAGTCACTCAGTCATGTCTGACTCTTTGTGACCCCATGAATTGCAGCACTCCAGGCCTCCCTGTCCATCACCAACTCCTGGAGTTCACTCAAACTCATGTCCATTGAGTCAGTGATGCCATTCAGCCATCTCATCCTCTGTCGTCCCCTTCTCCTCCTGCCCCCAATCCCTCCCAGCATAAGAGTCTTTTCCAATGAGTCAACTCTTCACATGAGGTGGCCTAAATATTGGAGTTTCAGCTTTAGCATCATTCCTTCCAAAGAACATCCCGGGCTGATCTCCTTCAGAATGGACTGGTTGGATCTCCTTGCAGTCCAAGGGACTCTCAAGAGTTTTCTCCAACACCACAGTTCAAAAGCATCAATTCTTCAGTGCTCAGCTTTCTTCACAGCCCAACTCTCACATCCATACATGACTACTGGAAAAACCATAGCCTTGACTAGACAGACCTTTGTTGGCAAAGTAATGTATCGGCTTTTGAATATGCTATCTAGGTTGGTCATAACTTTCCTTCCAAGGAGTAAGCGTCTTTTAATTTCCTGGCTGCAATCACCATCTGCACTGATTTTGAAGCCCCCAAGAATAAAGTCTGACACTTCTAATCTGATCTAATTCTAACCTAATTCTAATTCTAGATGGAATTTTTTGTTATTTGTTTGTTTGTTTACATCAAATCAGGGGCTTCTTGGGTAGCTCAAATGGTAAAAAATCTGCCTGCAGTTTTCCAGTTTCCACTGTTTCCCCATCTATTTCCCATGAAGTGTTGAGACCAGATGCCATGATCTTAGTTTTCTGAATGTTGAGCTTTAAGCCAACTTTTTTACTCTCCTCTTTCACTTTCATCAATAATGATCTTAACTGTCTATTTAACCAGAGTGACAAAAGAAGATGTTAAAGCAGATATAAGATATTACATAGTTTGTGAACAAAGCTTACTTTTTTAAATATTGAAAAGACTGGGTTTCCTTAAATAATCAAATATCTGATAAAGGCAAAATAGAGTCCAGGAAATTATTTTGATAAAACACACAACCTTTTCTTTCTAGGCAGATTACTTAAAAGGTACAAAAAAAAATCTTTTACAATTGCTAATTAAAATCAGACTAACAGTCATAAAACTATCATCCATTCAGCCAATGAAAGAAAATTAAGCTTCAGTTTTATGAAAGTATTTCATTTATATAATATTGTTGGGGAAGTGTGTAATTTCCTTGGTTCTGTTTGCCTCAGCAAAAATTTGAAGCAATGGATGGGTCAGTGATGTAGCTCAGTTTTATTGACAAGCAAAGCAAAATATATCCTCCAGGCGTGAGGGTGGATGGAACAAAAAGAGGATAAGCCCCAATCCTTCTAGGTTTCTTTCTTTTAAACATTTGTCTCCTCCCCTCTGAGCCTGCCCTGTGTAAATTGGGCTAGCCACGAGGGCTGTTTGTTTTACCTAAGGTCCTCACTCTGGTGCTCAGACCTTCCTTTGTTCTATTTTCTTGAGCTTTTCCCTTCTTTGTCTTTTAACTACCACCATTCTGGACTCCTTTTTCCTATTCTAACTACCTAACACTATGTTTTGTAATTAGAGCTTTGCCTTTGGAATCCCCAAAGGCTTCACGATGTTTTTCTTTCCATCTAGGTACAGGGGTACATTTATTTTAGGTGAGGATACCTATGCTATGCTAAGTCACTTCAGTCATGGCTGACTCTGTGCAACCCCATAGATGGCAGCCCTCCAGGCTCCCCTGTCCCTGGGATTCTCCAGGCAAGAACACTAGAGTGGGTTGCCATTTCCTTCTCCAATGCATGAAAGTGAAAAGATAAAGTGAAGTTGCTCAGTCGTGTCCAACTCTTAGCGACCCCATGGACTGCAGCCTACCAGGCTCCTCCGTCCATGGGATTTTCCAGGCAAGAGTACTGGAATGGGGTGCCATTGCCTTCTCCGGAGGATACCTAAATAGAAGAATTCTCTCAGACTGTGAAAATTAACTTCCAACTTAGCTAACTTCTGACCATACAGCTACTTAAAACAACAACAACAGCAAAAAACCTTTCAATTATCTTGACAGAATTTAGCTGAAGCAAACAATAAATATTTCTGACAGTTATGTGTGAACCACCGGACTCAAGTTGAGTTCAATTCAGTTGCTCAATTTTGTCCAATTCTTTGCAACCCCATGGACTGTACATGTCAGACTTCCCTAAGTTCAGTTCAGTTCAGTCACTCAGTCATGTCTGACTCTTTGCAACCCCATGAATCACAGCACACCAGGCCTCCCTGTCCATCACCAACTCCCGGAGTTCATGCAGACTCATGTCCATCGAGTCACTGATGCCATCCAGCCATCTCATCCTCTATCGTCCCCTTCTCCTCCTGCCCCCAATCCCTCCCAGCATCAGAGTCTTTTCCAATGAGTCAACTCTTCACATGAGGTGGCCTAAATATTGGAGTTTCAGCTTTAGCATCATTCCTTCCAAAGAACATCCCGGGCTGATCTCCTTCAGAATGGACTGGTTGGATCTCCTTGCAGTCCAAGGAACTCTCAAGAGTCTTCTCCAACACCACAGTTCAAAAGTATCAATTCTTCGGTGCTCAGCTTTCTTCACAGCTCAACTCTCACATCCATACATGACCACTGGAAAAACCATAGCCTTGACTAGACGGACCTTTGTTGGCAAAGTAATGTCTCTGCTTTTGAATATGCTATCTAGGTTGGTCATAACCTTCCTTC
>NW_011494829.1:1399191-1440475 GCF_000754665.1 Bison bison bison
CCTTTCTTTGGGAGTGAAATGAAAACTGACCTTTTCCAGTCCTGTGGCCACTGCTGAGTTTTCCAAATTTGCTGGCATATTGAGTGCAGCACTTTCACAGCATCATCTTTTAGGATTTGAAATAGCTCAACTGGAATTCCATCACCTCCACTAGCTTTGTTTGTAATGATGCTTTCTAAGGCCCACTTGACTTCACATTCCAGAATCCATCACCAAGTCCCAGAGCTTGCTCAAACTCCTGTCCATTGAGTCAGTGATGTCATCCAACCATCTCATCCTCTGTTGTCCCCTTCTCCTTCTGCCTCAAGAGACGTCCCCAAAGAGAGTGGAATGGACACTGCCCTCCTAATATGCAGAGCTACTCTCCATATTGACCAAAAGATAGAAAGTCTTAGGAATCCTCAGGGATTGCTCTGAGGGCTGGAAGTAATTGGTAGGACTCTAGCTGCAAATGGCGGAGAAGGCAATGGCACCCCACTCCAGTACTCTTGCCTGGAAAATCCCATGGATGGAGGAACCTGGTAGGCTGCAGTCCATGGGGTCGCTGAGGGTTGGACATGACTGAGGGACTTCACTTTCACTTTTCACTTTCATGCATTGGAAAAGGAAATGGCAACCCACTCCAGTGTTCTTGCCTGGAGAATCCCTCCTGTCTATGGGGTCGCACAGAGTCGGACACGACTGAAATGACTTAGCAGCAGCAGCTGCAAATAGATTTCAATCCACATTTCTGTATAGCCAAATCTAGTTGCAAATGGGGTATAACTCACATTTCTATCTGGCTATGTTTTGATTCCTCTAGGCTGACTGTTGCCAAGAAAGGGTGTCAGAACAGGAGATTAAACCAACAAGAAAGTGGCAGTTGTTCTCAGTGAGGTAAGACATAATGGGACTCTGGGCTGGACACCTTTGGTTTTTCAAGTGAAGTAAAATTCAAGCTTTGTTCTCATCCAGACACTCCAAGAACAAAGTTAGTAGCAAAAGCTAAACTCCACTAAAGTAGGGAGATAAAGTGCCTACTCCTGAGGTCAGAGAAGACTTCCCTGTCTGCACATGTGTAGGAAGGCTTCTTGGGGGTCAGAATGGGAGGACGCCCCACCCCATAATAAGTGTGGACATGCACTTATAGGTCTCAGTAGTGGGATCCATCTTAGAAAAATGTTGCACATGCATCTTGGAGAGGTTCCAAGGATTAATTAGTCAGGTGAAAATAAAGAAACAAGGTAATTGGCCAAAGGTAAACAAAGTCCCGGAAGGACTGTCCTGCATTAGTGATTTACATCACCTCTTTTCTGTGCTCCTCCTCATTCAGGTTGCCTGCATTCACCTCCAGGTATGTCTCTGCCTAGTTTCTGACTTACTGGGCTCCTTGTCATTAGAGAGAGTGACCATACCCTTTCTCTCTGGGTGTGTATCTCTGCCCTGATTCTGAGCTGGATAAGCAAGCTATTTTCCTGTGTGCTCTTCTGTACACTGTGCTGCTGCTGCTAAGTCGCTTCAGTCGTGTCCGATTCTGGGCAACCCCATAGACTGCAGCCCACCAGGCTGGGATTCTCCAGGCAAGAACACTGGAATGGGTTGCCATTTCCTTCTCGAATAATAAACTTTGTACCTGTTTTTATAACTTTTATATCTTTGAAACATTTTTGCTTTCAAATAAGGGCATGAGCCAGGGCTACTTTGCTTCTAGCATCTAGCCCCTGCTGGTCTTGGGGCTAGGGTTCCTAGTTTTCATCCATGTTATCCAGTCCTGGGTGTTCATTGGAAGGACTGATGCTGAGGCTGAAACTCCAATTCTTCAGCCACCTCATGTGAAGAGTTGACTCATTGACCCTGATGCTGGGAGGGATTAGGGACAGGAGATGAAGGGGATGACAGAGGATGAGATGGCTGGATGGCATCACTGACTTGATGCACATGAGTTTGGGTGAACTCCGGGAGTTGGTGATGGACAGGGAGGCCTGGCGTGCTGTGATTCATGGGGTCACAAAGAGTCAGACACGACCGAGCGACTGAACTGAACTGAACCCAAGTTTAAGTCTTAGGCAGGGAACTAACAGAGAAGGCAATGGCACCCCACTCCAGTACTCTTGCCTGGGAATTCCCATGGATGGAGGAGCCTGGTAGGCTGCAGTCCATGGGGTCACTAAGAGTCAGACACGACTGAGCAACTTGACTTTCACTTTTCACTTTCATGCTTTGGAGAAGGAAATGGCAACCCACTCCAGTGTTCTTTCCTGGAGAATCCCAGGGACGGGGGAGCCTGATGGGCTTCCATCTATGGGGTCACACAGAGTCGGACACGACTGACACGACTTAGCAGCAGCAGCAGGGAACTAAGATCTTTCTTTAGGATCACTCACTGCTCTCCCTCCTAGATTAGCAGGTGAGAAAGGACCAATAAAAAAATACGTCTCAATATAGAAAAAAGTTGATATGAAATTTTTACCTTCTTCTCTTGACGGGGGCCTACAGAGAGAGGTTTGGGAGAACTGACCCAATAAGAATTCTCACCCTGTGTTGCCTTCTGCCGTTTTTCCCAGAACCCTATCTGTAGTCACTAGAATAAGTAAGAGTTAAAGTAGAGAGTGTATTTTTGGTATGCCCAAGAATTTGGCAAGATTTTCTATTAATTTTAGTTCTGGTTTCCCTTTATCTGTTTAAGGTAATAGCCTGTAGCAGTTTAACAGAGAATCAAACTTGAGAGGGACCCATGTGCTGGACTTACTTTGAGAATATATGTGAGAGTATTTTAAGGCCATTAGTTTGATGAATGTTTTCTATGGTCATACAATCATTTCAAAGTGGAAGGGCAATTTGTAGCAAGGAAAAAAAAAGTTTGACATCATGTTGGATCAGTTTGTTTTATTATAACCCTTGCATTCTGTTGCTTTTGTTATTATAATCACTAAAATTATGCTGTTTATAGCTTTAAGTATACATAATGGCTTGCTTCTGAGAACCCTGCTCCTTTGCCTGAATGTTAAACAAAAATGTGTCTGTTCAGCTCACAGGGAGACATTCTGACCCTCTCCACCTGTGAATGGCTGCAAGGAAGAAGAAATTAACACATCCCCCCACCCAAGGTTGGCCAAACCAGAAAACATTTTCCAAGATTCATGGTCTTTTTACTTTACTTCCTCACCTCCTCTACTTCTCTGTTCAATAAAATAAACTGGAATACAGACAGTGGTAAGAGGGTACTCTGTAACTTTAGCCCACTATCTTCTTGGACACCAGCTTTCTGAATAAATTTGCTATTCCTTGCCTCAACACCTGTCTCCTAATTATTGGCCTGTAGTGTGGTAAGCAGATGCAGCTTGGACTCAGTAACAAATTTAGACCCAAAATTAGAGAAACACGTCCTCAAAAAGAGGAAGATAGAGAGGGAACAATAGGAGCTACCTAGTCTTACAGTTTTTTATTTTAGATATATATTGCAAATTTGATTTTTCATTAGCCTTTTGCAATGAAGCTATTTTGGAATTTTGGAGCCTCTAGGTACTTCTGCCCACCAATTAGCACAAGTACCAAAACAGGAGGGAAGGGAGTAAGGCACAACCTTAAAAATTGACATAGCTGTAGGATATGACAGAACCTGGTTCATGATCTTTTTACTTTACTGGGTCCAATTGGGCCAAAGAGTCAACTTTCAGTAGACTTTGAGCCTCAACAAACAATCATTGTAATATATTAGCATCTAAACAACACACACATCAGCACCATGACAGTTCTGAGACCAAACATAAAAGACCCCCAAAAATGGGTGGTGGCCCAATTTCTGGAATTCCTGTCCCTTCCTCAAAATTTAATGGGTAAAATCTTCCCATTCATTAGCCTATGAAATTACTGGTCCCATAAAAACTAACCATGTCATATTTCAAAACTCTGTTGCCTTCTGAGGTGACCCACACTCTGTGGACTGTATTTCTCTCTAAATAAATCCACTTCTTACCTACCACTCCATCTTTGAATTCTTTTGCAGTAAAGCAAGAACCTCAAATTCACTGGGAACAGTACCTTATTTTGTCTGATTTGGAAACATTTGTTTTCTAGTGAATATCTTAAATAATCTCGTTCAGTTGAAACATACCTTATAATAGTACTGTGATTCTAGATTGTATTTTAGTTTTACTTTTAGTAAAATCTACAAGTTTAAATCTAAGCCAAGCACATCCTAATTGAAAAACCAAAAAAGTACCCACCAGAAGGACAATCTTTTGTCTAAATTCTGAATAAAGTTGGAGAGCTTGACCAAAAGGAAGGGGCTCAAAATTTGAGAGAGGGCTCACCAAATTACAAGAAGGAAACCCAAAAAGCATTGAGTGCAAGCATCTCAGTGTGGGTACCTCACTGAATTTTGATTTTGAGGCAGTTGTCTCCTTCAAATCCCATGTTTTAAAATCACTGAATGTCAGTCTCGATAAAGAGGTAAACTGAAACAAGTGCAATTTGCCTGATATTATTTGTAATTACCATAGGAATTGCAATTTGGGAAATACATGCTATAGCAAGCTACAGGGGAGTCCCATGAAGGTTTGAGTTTGGCTATATTTATAGGCAAGGAGTGCAAAGAGTGGGAAGCTCAGCCAGAGTCTAAGCAGTAATGATTAGCTTGAAGATGGAAATAAATTCTTCATGGATGTCCATGGTTTGGGAGATAATGCTTTGTTTTCTGTACACTGAGCATTTAATGGAAATCACTGTCTCATTTCTTAAGTTCAGTTTTTCTGAGAGTGCATGCATGAGATTTTGCATTTCATATTCTCCAGTTCCATCCTAGATTAAAATTCTTTCACAGTATTATTTCTGAAAACAGCTTATATGTATATGAAAAATGTAATCATTAAGAGGACTTTGTATATACATATATATAACAATATAAGTATAGTCGAATCTATGATTTTTCCTGTAGTCATGTATGGATGTGAGAACTGAACTATAAAAAAAGCTAAGTGATGAAGAGTTGATGCTTTGGCACTGTGGTGTTGCAGAATTCTTGAGAGTCCCTTGGGCTGCAAGGAGGTCAGACCAGTCAATCTTAAAGGAAATCATCCCTGAATATTCATTGAAAGTACTGGCTGACCTTGAAGCTCTAATACTTTGGCCACCTGATGTGAAGAACTAACTCATTGGAAAAGACTCTGATGCTGGGAAAGACTGAAGACAGGAGGAAAAGGAAGCAACAGAGGACAAGATGGTTGGATAGCATCACCAACTCAATGAATATGAGTTTGAGCAAACTCCAGGAGAGTCCCAACAGAAGAAACAGATTGTTACCAACACTGTAGAAGTGTCCTGTGTATCGCTTCTTGAAAACAACCCATTTCCTCAAAGTATTCTGTAATTTGCTTACTGCTTTACAATTAAGAACAGTGCTTTTAATTCATTTAAGATCTGTAGGCATTTTTAAAATAGTTATTCACTATTCTTTTAGAAGCTGTCCCTGAAATTAATGATAGCTATCATTTATTAAGTCCATAGTATGTGTCAACCTATTCTAACCCATTGACATACAGAATTTCATTTCACAATTACACTGTCTTTCTAAGGTAGATACCTATGATTTCATTTCACAAATGAGGAAGTCGAGTCTTAGATAAGCTAAATGAGTCCTTAAGTTTACACAAACAGGAACTGGAATATCTATTGTCACAGCCAGTGTGGTATTGAACATGAAAATAATACCCATAAAGAAGCACTCATTTTAATTGAAGAATCATTTTGCTGTCTCATGGGAGGCTCTTAGGTAAATTACCAAAGTGAGATATTGAATTGAAAAAAACTCAGTATTTCATTGATTGCATCAGTGGATAGCTGAGTTTAAATTGAACAGCTAAACCTCCTCCCTTGTAATCAGTTTTTTTTTGTTTGTTTGTTTTTCCACTTAAAACGTTCACTCAAAATATGCTATGAAACATTATAAGACATTAAAAAAATAAACATTTGACTACAATTTGCTTTCAAACAACTTTCAGTTTATCTGAGACAGGTATAAATGCCAAGTAGATTTGATGTTGCTGTTTTTCAGTCACTAAGTTGGGTTTGACTCTGTGAGTTCATGAACTGCAGTGTGCCAGGTTCCTCTGTCCTCCAGTGTCTCCTAGAATTTGCTCAACTTCATGTCCATTGAGTCAATGATGCCATCCAACCCTCCTGTCCTCTGCTGACCCTTTTTCCTTTTGCCTTCAGTCTTTCAAAAAATTAGGATATTTTCCAATGAGTCAGTTCTTCACATCAGGTGGCCAAAGAATTGGAGATTCAGCTTCAGCATCAGTTCTTTCAAGGATTATTCCGGGTTGATTTCCTTTAGGATTGACTGAATTGATCTCCTTGAAGTCCAAGAGTCTTTTCTGGTGCCACAACTCAAGAGCATCAATTCTTCACCACTCAGTCTTCTTTATGGTCCAACTCTCACATCCATAACAGACTACAGGAAAAAATGGCTTTGACAATAGGGAACTTTGTCAGCAAAGTGACATCTTTGCTTTTTCATACACTGCTTAAGTTTGTCATAGCTTTCTGCCCAAGGAGCAAGTTTTTTTTGTTTTTGTTTTTTGTTTGTTTTTTTAATTTTGTGGTTGTAGTCACCATCCATAGTGATTTTGGAGCCCAAGAAAACAAAATCTGTCACTTCTTCCTTTGTTTTCCCTTCTATTTGCCAGAAAGTGATGGGTCCAGATGCCATGATCTAAGTTTCTCTAATATTGAGTTTCAAACCAGCTTTTTCGCTCTCTTCTTTTATCCTCATCAAGAAACTCTTTAGTTGCTATTCACTTTCTGCCATTAGAGTGGTATCATCTGCATATCTGAGGTTGATTCCAGCTTGTGATTCATCCAACCTGGCATGTCACATGAGGTACTCTGCATATAAGTTAAATAAGTAGGGTGACAATATGCAACCTTATTGTACTCCTTTCCCAATTTTGAACCTGTCAGTCGTCCCATGTCCAGTTCTAACTGTTATTTCTTGACCTGCATACAAGTTTCTCAGGAGATAGGTAAGGTGGTATGGTACTCCCATTTATTTAAAAATGTTCCACAGTTTGTTGTGATCCACACAGGCAAAGGCTTTAGCATAGTCAATGAAAGCAGAAATAGATGTTTTCTTTCTTTTTTTTTTTTTTTTTCCTGGAATTCTCTTGCTTTCTCCATGATCCAATAAATGTTGGCAATTTGTTCTCTGGTTCCTCTGCCTTTTCTAAACTAAGCTTGTACATCTGGATGTTTTCGATTCACATATTGCTGAGGCCTATCTTGAAGACTTTTGAGCATAACTTTGCTAGCATATGAAATGGGTGCAATTGTATGGTAGTTTGAACATTCTCTGTCATTGCCCTTCTGGGGGATTGGAATGGAAACTGGCCTTTTCCAGTCCCGTGGCCACTGCTAAGTTTTCCAAATTCGCTGACATATTGAGTGCAGCACTTCAACAGCATCATCTGTTAGGATTGGAATACCTCAGTTGGAATTCCATCACCTCCACTAGCTTTGTTTGTAGTAATGCTCTGTAAGGCCCACTTGACTTCATACTCTAGATGTCTGGATCTAAGTGAGTGACCACACCATTGTGGTTATCCAGGTCATTATGCCCTTTTCCATATAGTTCTTCTTTGTATTATTGCTACCTCTTCTTAATCTCTTCTGTTTCTGTTAAGCCTTTCCATTTCTGTACTCTATCATGCCCATTCTTACATGAAATGTTCCTTGATATCTCCAAGTTTCTTGAAGAGATCTCTAATCTTTCCCATTCTGTCATTTTCCTTTATTTCTTTGAATTTTTCATTTAACAAGGTATTCTTATTTCTCCTATCTATTCTCTGGAACTCTGCATTCAGTTGGGTATATCTTTCCCTTTCTCCCTTACCTTTCACTTTTCTTCTTTTCACAGCCATTTGTAAAGCCTCCTCGGACAACCACTTTGCCTTCTTGCATATCTCTATCTTTGAGATATAAATGCCAACTCAGCTCAGTTCAGTTCGGTCGCTCAGTCATGTCCAACTCTTTGCAACCCCATGAATCGCAGCATGCCAGGCCTCCCTGTCCATCACCAAATCCCGGAGTTCACTCAGACTCACGTCCATAGAGTCAGTGATGCCATCCAGCCATCTCAGCCTCTGTCGTCCCCTTCTCCTCCTGCCCCCAATCCCTCCCAGCATCAGAGTCTTTTCCAATGAGTCAACTCTTCGCATGAGGTGGCCAAAGTACTGGAGTTTCAGCTTTAGCATCATTGCTTCCAAAGAAATCCCAGGTCTGATTTCCTTCAGAATGGACTGGTTGGATCTCCTTGCAGAACTAGATAGGTATATTTTCACGCATCAGAAAAGTGCATTTATGTAAATTATGTGAGAGTGAATTTTGAAGTCTAAGTTCAGTGACATCTATTAACAATTTTACTTTCACCATAGTGGGAAGATTTACACACCAGAAGTTAAAAGGTGCTAAAAAAATTAGGCTTTTTAAAAAGAGTCCTCAGAGTTGTTTTACTACCACTACTTTTGTATGTGATTTTGTTAAATGTCTCTAATGTTCTTATGGAAGAACATTTTCTCAGATGTACAATTATAATGCAGATTCAGCCAACCTATATTGATTCAATATTTTAAAAATATTATTATATGTTGAGCAACAGATGTTAAAAAATTATACATAAACAAGATACAGATACTGTCCTTCTGTGGTTTAATGTCTAATAAGGATTAGATATTATATTGCTTAAATATAATCTTATATGCAATATGTCATGTAATTTTGTCCATACCCACATGATTTTGGGAGGAAGGGCTGCTATTTTCCGAAGCAGCGGCAGTGGTGTCGGTGGCAGCAGCTGGAGCCTCTGGTTGAGTTTCGGGGTCTCCTACTGGAACCAATCAGCATAGGCAGCAAATCGGGGGAGTAAGGCATGGAGTGCATCTGGCAGTCTTCTAGGATCTTCAGGGTGAAACTGACTGTGAACAGGACTCTGACTTGGAGGGACCATGAAACACTATACAGCCAACAGCAATAGTTCAACCGAGCAGACTATTGTACAGGCTGGACAGACTCAGCAGCAGGTCCAAGGGCAGCCACTATTGGTACAGGTCAGTGGAGGCTGGTTAGTCACATCAACTGGCCAACTATCATGGTCCAAGCTCTTCCTGGTAGACAAGGTCAAACCTTTATGCAGGTACCTGTGTCTGGGACACGGGGTTTGCAGCAGATACAGTTGGTTCCACCAGGACAGATCCAGATCCAGGGTGGGCAGGCTGTGCAAGTGCAGTGCCAGACCCAGCAGATCATCATCCAGCAGCCCCAGACGGCCGTTATTGCTGGCCAGACACAGACACAGCAGCAGATTGCTCTCCAGGGGCAGCAAGTGGCACAGACTGCTGAAGGGCAGACCATTGTCTATCAGCCAGTTAATGCAGATGGCACCATTCTCCAGCAGGGCATGATCACCATCCCCACAGCCAGTCTGGCAGGAGCACAGACTGTTCTTATGGAAGGTGACACCAACACAACCAGCAGTGGGCAAGGGACAGTCATTGTGACATTTCCAGTGGCAGGCAATGTGG
Organism: Bison bison bison; assembly: GCF_000754665.1. Classification (NCBI taxonomy): domain Eukaryota; kingdom Metazoa; phylum Chordata; class Mammalia; order Artiodactyla; family Bovidae; genus Bison; species Bison bison. The sequence goes on from NW_011494829.1 coordinate 1,408,746, forward strand.
TTAATTCAGGAGGGATGGTCATGATGGTACCTGGTGCTGGCTCTGTGCCTACAATTCAGAGAATCCCTCTCCCTGGGCTGAAGATGCTTGAAGAAGAGCCTCTCTACATCAGTGCCAAACAGTACCACCTTATATTTAAGAGGAGGCAAGCTCGGACTAAATTAGAGGCAGAAGGGAAAATTCTGAAGGAAAGAAGGAAATACTTGCATGAGTCTCAACACCATCATGCCATAGTATGGAAGTGTGATGAAGGCAGACGATTTTTCTCTCCAAAGGAAAAAGATAGTCCCCATATGCAGGATCCAAGTCAAGCAGATGAAGGGGCTGTGACCCAGATCATCCAAGTGTCCTAACCCCAGGCCATGTAATAGAGCTGATTGAGGTCATACTCCTTGCACTGTTTCCCACAGTGCCAAGGATATTGATCAACTCTTCCAATGGGACACTGACAATCACATTCTTCCCTTTTCTACAGGACAGAAACCACTTAGTTTTTAATAAGTGGTTCAGTATTATAATTACAGGGATGTCTGGCAAATTGAAGTTGCAAGCCTCTGTCTCACCCTTTCAGTCAGGACTTATCTCAGGTGACATTGACATTTCATGGATTGGGACGATGCAAGGGACTCACGCCAGTCCATCAGTACCATGCATAGCACTTGTGTTGACTGGTGACGTCAGTCAGCCATCTGAGCAGAAGAGAACAACCTTCTCAACCTAAACTGCAATTGGCGAAGCTGCAACCCATTACTTCCCACAGATTCTGAACAGCACCTATCCCTCTAATGGAGATCTCAGGCTGACTGATGGGCAGTTTGTATTCAGAGGTGGTTTCCAGGCAAGGCAGCTCCATCTCATGATACAGAAACAATAAATTCTCTGAGACACATCCATCTAATCTGTGGTAATAATAAGAATCTTTTCTACCCAGATGATAGGTTGGGATTTTTGGACTCCAGCCAAGAAAAATCTAACTCTGGGGATAGAGTGATAAAAGATTCAAGCACTAAAAACATAAATTGCTGGATCTCTTAGCTTTCACAAGGTGTAGTTTACTTGTCTGTCTGGTGACAGGTCATATGGGCCATAGTTCTTGCTATGGCTACTTTTAAGATGCTTTAGAGGGTACTGGACCTTGAAACTGCCTTTCCTTAGTAGAGAACAAAATTATACAACTTCTGTGCTGAAGTACTGAGAATATGTATAATAACTCCAAAACAAAGCAAAATTAGAGATTTTCAATCATAGGCTTTGTGACAGTATTTGAGGAATAGAAAGGTTCATGTATGTTTTACTCCAGAAAGACAAAGTGTAGTGTATATACCCTTGTGATGTCATATAGCATTATCTGTCAGTGGAGGGATGCCTGGGATGGATCATTATAATGAAGAGAAAAATTTACATTTATACTAGAAATTTTAACAAGCATGGAAAGGGAAAAGTCTGAGATTTGATCCTTGACAATTTCTGGAAAGCACAGTTCAGTCAAGCTAGCCGGGACATAATCCAGGTTACCTGCTAGAGTGTGAAGTAGATGATGGCTTCACTCCTGCTGTGCTTTGTGCTGGCCCCAGAGAGTGAACATTCTCATTCTTCCCATGGTAGCTGATTCTTTGGTACCAGTTTCCATTTGTTTCCCTTTTTCTCCATTGGTCCTGTGCAGAAAGGCTTTCACATTGCATCCATGTTCTGGGAATAAAGTGCAGACTGGAGATAGATATTCCTGCAGGGTCAGGAACAGGGCCAAAGCCCCGGGAGTGGGTTGTGCCTCGGTAATCTGTGTCTTTTCTAGATGTGGAACCCTGGGACAACTAAGGTGATATCAGAAGAGTTGCTGTTTTCTTAGAAACAAAGAAAGCTGTAATTCTTTCAAAGAACATTCGGTTTTAATTTAAATACCAAGACTAGAGATATCACTCTAGCTATATTAAGAGGGAAAAGAAATTAAACCCACCAAGGAAAACAGCACAAAAGGAAATCATTGTAATGGTGCAAAATAGAGGTACAGAGCTATGCAGAGAAAGCAGGAAGTGAAGTATCTCCCTACTTGCTTGAGTCAACTTATCTGTCCTGGCTTCCAGATGTCAGGAGGGGCTGACCCTTTGGTGTTAACTTTATTTGGTAAGCCCTAAGTTCTTCAGTTAATAGATTACTAAAAACAATGAGGAATTTTTATTCTTTGGTTTTGTTTAGAATTCTTCAAGATGTAGAGTTCGCAAAGAAATTTCTCAGGCTTAATTTCTAGTACTTAAATCAACAACAGTTCTAAAATGCTATTTATTTGTGTCTGTAAGACTGTACATATACTATCAACCTCATACTATTGCGAGTTTTTTTCTCACAAGTTTGAGTTTTGTTTTTTTTTTTTTAATGAAATGCTTCAGTTGTCATTTTATCATTGCATTTCAGTTAGCTCATGAGCCTTTTATTGTGGTCATTTTAGCACATAATAACCCACAAAGTGGGGATGAGGTTTGCATTTTTTTCTTTGCTACTAGAAGTTCTTTTATTCATCTGTTCTTGTGACTGTAGTGATGCAAATAGAGTGAATGGATGAATGAATAGTTGGTTTAATACACAGTTATTTTACTTAAGTGGTTTTTTTTTTGACAGGATAATTATAAATGTATATATTTTAATTGCACTGGTACATTGAACATGTCAGTGTCTATACCACTGAACCAACAGAGCATTTTTCTGGCTAATGGATGTCTGGTAATAATGTCTTGATTTTTCTTTGGAACTCAACTACATAGAAGGTTTTTTTGTTTTCCTATTTTTTTTCCCCCTCAGGAGTGGAAGAAGCACAGGTGATTGACCACTGATGTCATTTCCATTGTTATTTTTTAAAATCAACTTATAAGTGCTAAAAAAAATATTTATACTGGAGTAATATTTGTAAAATGATAATTTAAAAAATTATCTGTACAGATACACTAACTTTAAGCAAGACATACAAGTCAGATTTGGAAGTTTTCAACTTTAACTGATGCTATCAATTTAACCAGCAGTTATTCAGATGAAAAATAGTGTAAAGAACATTCTAGGTCAAACAGGAGGTAAAGAGATAAAGCATTTCCATTATAATATAAATCAATGCAATAATTCAAGACATCTTTAAGAAAGTTTCTCACATAGCTAGGTAGATGTATATATTTGTGTGTGTGTACATAACTAAACAACTATATATTTAGTATATATTATGTATATTGTATGCATAATATATATGTATACACATTATTTATATATACACACTATATTTATATACATAATATATATATACATGCATATATATGCATATGTATATATAATATGCTGAAGCTAAAATAAACTCTTCCAAATGCTCAAAGAAGCTTTTTTCCCCTTTTGGCACTTGGTCTTCAGATATATTCATCATTTGATATGGACCGGTGCAACTCTGGTGGCTCAGAGGTTAAAGCATCTGCCTGAAATGCGGGAGACCTGGGTTCGATCCCTGGGTCGGGAAGATCCCCTGAAGAAGGAAATGGCAATCCACTCCAGTACTCTTGCCTGGAGAATCCCATGGAGGGAGGAGCCTGGTGGGCTACAGTCCATGGGGTCGCAAACAGTCGGACACGACTGAGCGACTTCACTCACTCAGTGCAACTCAAAGGTGATCTGTGAACTATTTGGCTACCAATCTATCTATGATAATATAAAGAGATCAAGCCACTTGAAAAACTGTTTTCAAACCACTTGAAAAACATGCACACATCAACACTCACAAGTGTAACATTCAAGTGTATAACCCCACAGGGCATCACATCACTGTCATTGAGAAGATTATGGAGTTCAATTCAGAGAAAGATGGAAAAATATGTCAGCCAAACTCAAGAATAGGATCATGTAGCTCCCTTAAAATGTTAACATTTAAAATCTTAGCTACCTGTCTTCTAAACCTGTATAGATATTTGGTTCAGCGTTAATCAAAAAGTAAACTACTCTTCACTCTCCACACCCAATTGCTTAATTTCAGATAAAAGAGACAAAGTGACAATTGCTTTGATTTATTGATGATTTCGTATCATTTTCTTTTTGAGTGACAGTCTTTCCATTTGATAGACTTTTTAGTCTGATTCAAAGCAGTAATTGAAATTACTGTTACAGCATCATCAGAATAAAACATCCAGACATTCTTTGTCCAGACACATTTATTGAGAGCACATTACTTTAACTGTGGGCATGGCAGACAGATGAATTGATATTAGGAGACTTATACTAGCTCTTGTCTCTGTTAACAGAACAAATTATTTCTTCTAAATGTTTTAGAAGTTTCCAGTTAACTAAGGAAGACATTTCTTCTTGTTTGAGAGAGATATTTGATTGAGGCTGGTACTTTTACCATTAAATCCAATGGAAGAAAAGCAAACCTATAGAGTTAAAAGAAAGTTATGGACATAGTTTTAGTACTAATATTTGGAAACAGCCTTTGGTAGATGTCCCATGAAGAGATTGGAAAGATTTTCAAAATAAACTTATTCCTTAAGATAAATTAAGCAGAATATCTGGATTAAGTGTAAGCATTGCTCATTGATGGTAATATGATTACTATAGACAGGAATCTGTATATGACATTTTAAAACACTGACATAAACAAACAAATAGTCCAAATACAAAGAATGAGGAGACTGACACTGCACTGGGGGAAAAAATGTTTTATAAAGGAGGAGAGAATATCTGGTATTTTTGGCACATAGCATTGGCACCTTCAGTTGAAGGTGACAGCCAGCATAAGAAATGGCCCTAAGGATTTAAGAAGCAATAAGAATTAGTGTTCACAGTCTTAAGACTGTTGTTTTGAACAGAAGACAAAGCATATTTAATAATTAAGATAGATCCACAAAATTGAATCTCACTGGATATCTCTGCAATGGTGGGCATATAAAAAAAGGGATTTTAAAGCAGAACACAAATAGATTTTAAATAATACATTGAAATCTATTACAAACTAATGTTCCAACTCCTGAACTCATAAATATTTGGAAAGGTAGTTTTGGATATGAATTAACCTTTCATCAATTTCAGAGATAAAGCTCACTATGAGAGGATTGCTATTTCTTATTGGTGGCATAATTTCATTTTTATCTTCAAGTTGGACAATTTGAAGAATCTAGGTTATACATTTCTTGAAACAATCTTAATGGAGAGAATGGCACCATGGAGTTAAAATCAGCATGGTGGAATTGTGAAAATTTGGGATTCTGAATAAGTCTAAGAATCTAAGATGTGGGAAATTAGTGATTAATTATGTGTATTAGTAATTGTATATAACACATAGGGAGGGTTATTATGCAGGGCTGAATATTAAAGAGGTACTGGAAACAAGATGACTGCTTCTACTTTGAAAACATTGATTTGGGGATATTCAACCAAAAAATAGAAGAACAGTAAATAAAATTCAGTTCAGAGAAACTACCTGTAACTTGGACTTTATAGGTCTGACTATCTTTTTGTTAAAGCTGTCTGTTGTGTTGACTTAGACAAATTTACAAAAGGATAAATACTTATAGGTAGACATATCATTTGAAAACTGAAGAGAAATGCAGCTATGAGAAAAATAAGGGGGATTCTACAACATTATCAAATAAATAAAAATCAACAGGAAGACACTATTAAGAAAATATGAAGGTAAGCAGTGTATTGGGAGGAAATATTCTGTCAAAGAACTGGTATAACAAATATATAATAAAAGTAATTTAAATATATTTAAAATATAATTCTAATTTTTTAACTTGAACTAAATTTACATTTTGTTGTTTGATTTGATAAACATTCTTTTTATCTGAAAATGTTATTCCTTCAGTTGTTTTTGACTTTTTGTGACCCAATGAACTGAAGCCTGTCAAGCTCCTCTGTCCATGGAATTTTCCAGGCAAGAACGCTCGAGTGGATTACCATTTCCTTCTAAAGGGGGTGTTCCTGACCCAAGAATTGAACCCAGGTCTGCCACACTGAGTCAGATTTTTTACCATCTGAGCTACCAGGGAAGCCAAATCAAGCATATAGTGACACTGTGGGCAAAGGCAGTCTCTCATACATGCATTATTTCTTTAAATCTTCATTTAAAATTTATTTTATTTGTATGCAATTACCACAACATTGTGAATTTAAGGTGTATAATATGCTGATCTGATACATTTAGATTTTGCAGTATAATGACCATCACCTCTAAACATGCAATTTATTGATTCCCCGCACTGGGTGGCATAAGAATGAAGTTGTACCTGGGGGTTCACTTCCTCACCAAGAGATAAAGAGACCTTACAACCTGTGTGGGCTTATCACTTTGTCTGAGATTACCTTTCCCTGTTTGACAATCAATGTGTACTCCTTTGCTCTGCTTAAGTGTGCATGTCAAATGGTACCTAATCCACCCCCATACTACTCTGTCCCCTACAGGAAGGGGACAGGTCCTTCATTCTGCTGCACATAAGCTGTGTATTCTTATCTGCTGCCACTGGAGGAGATCCTATGGCCATGGAGGGTACAATACCCTCTACTGAAATTGATCTCGCTCCATTTCTTTGTTCATCCTGTTCTTGACTGTGATGTGTGTTCCTCAAGGACTATAAAACAAGATGTAGTGGGCAGAAGTGTTCAAACTTCTGCTACTGGTTATACACAAAGGATGCCACTTGTGTGACAGATATACCATGACTAAAATGGAAAAAAAAAAAAAGACTTATTAAACTACTACACAGGGAGAATTTTTTTTTTAAGAAAGAAAATAGTTAAGATTTCTAACCCATTAAATACATGGCCTCAAAGAATCTGTGGTATTGTACAAGAAAATCTTGAGTTAAAAATGAAAGTTGGGTAATGAAAGTAGAAGAAACAGACAAAGTATGTATAGATACATTTAGCATATGGGTGATTTATCTTTGTGTGTGTGTGCGTGCATGTGTGTGTGTGTGTGTGTGTGTAGAAAAAAACATTTTCTAGTAGACATAGTGGGATGATATGGCCAAGTAGGTAAGGCAATGGACTACTAATCCATTGTGCTCTTCAAGTGTGGGTTCAAATCGTACCCTTTCCAAGCTCTCCAATGGTGGGAGAATGCAATTTTGGGGGCTTCCCTGGTGGGAAGGTGATAGGTGTAAAGAATCCACCTATCAATGCAAGAGATGAAGGTTTGATCCCTGGGTCAGAAAGATCCCCTGGAGAAGGAAATGGCAACCCAATTCAGTATTCTTGCCTGGGAAACCCCATGGACAAAGGAGTCAGGTGAGCTACAGTCCATAGGGTTATAAAAACAGTTGCATACATCTTAAAGACTAAACAACAACAAAATAGACATAAGGGAGATATGATTTTTCCCAGATATACTTTAAAACAAAGACTAAAATAGAAAGTCTTAACAGTGAAATATGTCATAATATTCCATAACATCTAATTATTTAAATGATAAAGATCAAATTAATCATTAATATAACTGCTGCTACCAGTAGAAGAGTAACACAAAAATCCTAATTTGAAGAAATAGTGGTGAAAGGAGCTTTTGGTCCCTTTCCTGTTATTTAAACTAACTCCTGACCTATTATCCACAGAATGCACACAATATCTTAACTGATCCATTGATTCCTTCCCAGATTAAAAGAAGTAGGAATAAAGAATTAAGAAGTTAAAGAATGACTAGCTATTTGACCCCAGCAGCCCTTTAACAATCCTGCAGGTATACCATGTGGGAAAGACAGCACCTGGAGAAATCCTGAGGAGCCAGCCAGCCTGAACCCTCCGTCTTGATCGTTCACTAAGATTCTTTCCCTCTTTTTTCCTCTAAGAACTGTCATGGCTGAACAGTATCTTGGTAATTGGTTTTGGGGACATTAGTCTGCCTTCTTCTTAGGTTTTCAGGCTTCTGATTAAAGCAACCCTTCCTTTCTACTAACATTTGCCTCTCAAGTATTGACTTTTGAGCAGTGAGACACTGGACCCGAGTTTGGTAACAATGGAGTTGCACAATTTAAAGTTGGAGGGCTTCCCTTGTGGCTCACCTGGTAAAGAATCTGCCTGCAATGCAGGAGACCTGGGTTCGATCCCTGGGTTGGGAAGATTGCCTGGAGAAGGGAAAGGCTACCCACTTCAATATTTTGGCTTAGAAAATTCCATGGACTGTATAAAAGTTGCACATGATCATAGACATAAAACATTCCAATATGTCATTTTTCTTATTTGAACAAACATACAATTTTTCCAAGTACCATGTTTTTCCAAATTATGAATACATAAATGATTTCAAATGTGTTTATATTTTTTCTTTAAGTAAATAAATATTATGTACTTATAAATTACACAAAGGCCCAATTTAAATGAAGACTTTGTACAAAAGTATATACCCTTGTAGCCACAACAAAATCAAATTATAGAACATGCACATCACCCTAGAAAATACCCTTGTACTTCTTTGAAATAATTTCTTAATCCAAATGGAGTAAACAATATTTTACTTTCTGTCACTAAAGATTTATCTTCCATTTGGAGAATTTCATCTAAATGGGTCAAAATTATGTACTCTACTTTTGTGTAATTATAAGTTATATCTACTTCATTGATATTTTCAAATAATTAATTTTTATTATAATTCTCTATTTTTATCAATTTATCATGTCATTAACTGCCACTCATATTTTACTATTTGCTTCATATGAGAGTAGAGAGACATTATTGAAATACCAGGGCATTTTGTGGTGGTGTCAAAGGGTAACAGTGTAGTAATAGTAGTAATAGAACTAAATTAGCATCAGAATAAAGAAAAACCTAAAACCTCACTAGTAAATCTTAAAAACACATTTGAACAGAATCAAGCTAATCTAATCCCAAAGAAAGGCAATGCAAGAATGCTCAAACTACCACAAAATTGCACTCATCTCACACGCTAGTACAATAATGCTCAAAATTCTCCAAGCCAGGCTTCAGCAATATATGAACCATGAACTTCCAGATGCTCAAGCTGGTTTTAGAAAAGGCAGAGGAACAAGAGATCAATTTGCCAACATCTTCTGGATCATGAAAAAAAAACCAAGAGAATTCCAGAAAAACATCTACTTCTGCTTTATTGACTATGCCAAAGCCTTTGACTGTGTGGATCACAATAAACTGGAAAATTCTGAAAGAGATGGGAATACCAACAACCTGACCTGCCTCTTGAGAAACCTGTATGCAGGTCAGGAAGCAACAGTTAGAACTGGACATGGAACAACCAACTGGTTCCCAATAGGAAAAGGAGTTTGTCAAGGCTGTATATTGTCACCCTGTTTATTTAACTTATATGCAGAGTACATCATGAGAAACACTGGGCTGGAAGAAGCACAAGCTGGAATCAAGATTGCCGGGAGAAATATCAATAACCTCAGATATTCAGATGACACCACCCTTATGGCAGAAAGTGAAGAGGAACTCAAAAGCCTCTTGATGGAAGTGAAAGTGGAGAATGAAAAAGTTGGCTTAAAGCTCAACATTCAGAAAATGAAGATCATGGCATCTGGTCCCATCACTTCATGGCAAATAGATGGGGAAACAGTGGAAACAGTGTCAGACTTTATTTTTTTGGGCTCCAAAATCACTGCAGATGGTGACTGCAGCCATGAAATTAAAAGACGCTTACTCCTTGGAAAGAAAGTTATGACCAACCTAGATAGCATATTCAAAGCAGAGACATTACTTTGCCAACAAAGGTCCGTCTAGTCAAGGCTATGGTTTTTCCTGTGGTCATATATGGATGTGAGAGTTGGACTGTGAAGAAGGCTGAGTGCCGAAGAATTGATGCTTTTGAACTGTGGTGTTGGAGAAGACTCTTGAGAGTCCCTTGGACTGCAAGGAGACCCAACCAGTCCATTCTGAAGGAGATCAGCCCTGGGTGTTCTTTGGAAGGAATGATGCTAAAGCTGAAACTCCAGTACTTTGGCCACCTCATGTGAAAAGTTGATTCATTGGAAAAGACTCTGATGCTGGGAGGTATTGGAGGCAGTAAGAGAAGGAGACGACAGAGGATGAGATGGCTGGATGTCATCACTGACTCGATGGACGTGAGTCTGAGTGAACTCTAGGAGTTGGTGATGGATAGGGAGGTCTGGCGTGCTGTGACTCATGGGGTTGCAAAGAGTCATACATGACTGAGCGACTGAACTGACTGAACTGAACTCCTTGGAAGGAAAAGCATGACCAACCTAGATATCATATTAAAAATCAGAGACATTATTTTGCCAACAAAGGTCCATCTAGTCAAGGCTATGGTTTTTCCAGTGGTCATGTATGGATGTGAGAGTTGGATTGTGAAGAAAGCTGAGCACGGAAGAATTGATGCTTTTGAACTGTGGTGTTCGAGAAGACTCTTGAAAGTCCCTTGGACTGCAAGGAGATCCAACTAGTCCATCTTGAAGGAGATCAGGCCTGGGTGTTCATTGGAAGGACTGATGTTGAATCTGAAACTTCAATACTTTGGCCACCTGATGCGAAGAGCTGACTCATTTGAAAAGACCCTGATACTGGGAAAGATTGAGGGCAGGAGGCGAAGGGGACGAGAGAGGATGAGATGGTTGGATGGCATGACCAACTCAATGGACATGAGTTTGGGTAGACTCCAGGAGTTGATGATGGACAGGGAGGCCTGGTGTGTTGCAGTTCATGGGGTCACAAAAAGTCGGACACGCAGAGCAACTGAACTGCCTGACTGATAGGCAATTTAACTGATTCCCAACACACACTTCAACCTTCTTGAAATCTAGCTATATAATAGGTTGGCTATTTGACACTGCTGTATGATATACAGGAAAATTGTTAAGAGAATGGATCCTAAGAGTCCTCTTCAGAAGAAGAAAGTACTTTTCTCTTTTCTTTCTATTGTATCTATATGAGATGATGGATGCTAACTAAATCTATTGTGGCAATCATTTCATAATATATGTACGTAAAATCATCATATTGTAAACTTTAAATTCATGCAGTGATTTATTGTATGTTAATTATTTTTCAGTTAAACTGAGATGAAAAATTGATAAATTTCAAATCCAAACATTTAATAGCTTGATATTCATTAATACTGAAAAGAGAAAAATATGACTCATACTTGGACAAAAAATGTGAATATAGATATACACATAAATTATATGAATTACGTAATTAATAGATTTAAAATGGCTATCATATATGTGCTCAAGATTATGAAGGAAAACATGGGCTTGCTAAGAAAAAACAGAAAGATATCTTTAAAAACTAAGTGAAAATTGTGGAGAAAAAATATTGTAATTAATTGTAATAAAAAAAAAAATCACTGGAGACACTTACCAGAATACAGACACTTGTGAAACAGAGTATTTACTGCCATATCAGTAAACAAGTATGGCACATCCATCAGCTATTTTGAGCCTCCAAATGTGAATTTCTGAGCTTGGAGAGTGCCCAAAAGGAAGAATATTGTGAACTATCCAGCATCTATCAGCCTCTCCTCACAGTGAGTGCTGAGGATCTCTGGGGATGTGAAAAAGCCCGGAAGGCAGCCATCTACCACTCCCTACTGTAAGGAAGGAACTAAGGATGTGAATATCAATCCAATCATTTAGATTAAATATAAAAATAAAATATGCAATTAATCCAAAGGAAGAAAAACAGAGAAAAATAAAGAAAAAATGTGACTGATGGAAAACATATAATATGATTAGTTTGAGTAATTTTGATACTGCATTATGTAAAAGTGGCTTAAGCATTACAAATATAAAGTAGGTATTGTCTAAATGGATAAAAATGTGAGATCCAACTGTATTAAGACAACAAATGAAGTGTTAATATGGACAAAGAAAGCTTAAGTTAAAATACACTATATAAAAATTAATCATAAAAAGCTGGAATGGTTACATTAATTTCACAAAATCTAGATTTCAAAAGAAGGATTATTACCAGAAATAAAGTATTAATTTAGCAATGGTAAGAGAATTAATTTACAAAGAAAACACTAACATTCAGTGCTCATGAAACTAATGGTCTTCCCAAGTGGGGTTGGTGGTAAAGAATCCACCTGCCAGTGCAGGAGAGGGATTCAATTCCTGGATTGGTTGCAAGATCCCCTGGAAGAGTAGGCAATGGAAACCCAATAAAATATTCTTGCCTGGAAAATTACTTGGAGAGAGGAGCCTTTTGGGCTATAGTCCATGGTGATGCAAAAAGTTGGACACAACTGAACACACATGCAACTAATAATGTTGCTTCAAAATACACCAAGCAAAAAAATTGCATAACAGGAAGGAGAAATATAAATATACATAGTCACAGTTGGAGATTTCATCCCTCTGCTTTCAGTAACTTACAAAACAAGCAGAATATTACCAAGTATATGAAGGATAGGAACAATACCATCACCTAAATGATCTGATTGCTCTTTATAAAACACTACATTCAGTACTCATGGAGAAAACATTTTGTTTAATGCTTACTCAATGGAATATTCACCAAAATAGGCTGCATGCTGGCTATAAAATAAGTATAAATGAATTTAAGAGTGTGAAAATCATACATACAATTTTTTCCCTCTGACTACAAAATAATTAAATCAGAAATTAATGACATATTTGGAATAATGTGGAATATTATTGGAATAACCCCACATATCAAAATTAAACAACATACTTGTAATGACATGAGTTTAAATAAAATATTGTACCCAAAATTATGAGATATTTAAATGGATTGAAATGAAAACTCACCTATCAATGGTAAATTCTTGTATTAGAAAAGACTGAAATTCTCAAGAAACAGCTAAGAAAATGAAGTGCAAATTATAACTTTGCAGAAATCTGATACCTAAATCTAACTACCTGGTTAATTTTAAAACTATTCGTTTTACATAGCTTTTTCTCACTAATATTTGATCATCAAAACAACATTAGAATGCCATCTAATATTTTAAATGCCCAGGTGGAATTATATATGCCTAGTTCACTCTAGGATTCCTCCTTTCTTTAGCATGGGCTTGGGTGATCATGATTAACAGTGTCTGCCATATTATAAATGTTTGTCACATAAGTCGTGGTTGGTTAAATTTGTTTGATGGTAACACTTGACAAAAGAGTGATTCTTGATAATGACAATGCCACCAAAAAGAAAGTGTACACTTTTATATGTAAAACATAATTTAATGCACAAATCACCTTATATGTAGAAAGGTTTAGGATTTTTTTGGTGGTCCACTGGTTAAGATTTCATGCTCCCAACCGAGGGGGCAAGGGTCCCATGCCTGGTCAGGGAACTAAAATCCTGCATGCCACAGGACTCAGTCAAAAATAAATAAATAAATAAATTTTTCAGTCTTTTAGTTATTAGGCAGTTTAGTTTTACTCTTTCTGCTGATTGATAAGTGATCCTCTCTCTCTCTCTCTCTTTTTTTTCCTTTGTTTCTTTCTCTTTTAAATTTTAGTTTTCTCTTTATTTCCACTTCTACAACATAACTAATTTTGTTAAGTTATGTGAATCTTATTGAAGAACAATATCTTTTAAAATTAGACAGTAAGCTTCCTTGAAACAGGTCTGCCTCTATGCTGCCTTAATGGAGTGTGCAGTCCTGGCTGAGTCTCTGAGAGCGGGACTGAGGCTAGAAGCTTTCTATCACTGCTTCTAGAATCTTTTACTTTAGATGTGAGATTTTTCACTTGTTAACAGTTTAGCAGCTGTTATTCCTAATATAAATGCAAATGCAGATGTGTTAACTTGAAAGACCAAGCTTGGCCATTCTCCTGATTTATGGAGTGATTTGGGAGAATAATTATAGGACAATGACAGAGGAATGAATGCCCTGTCAGAGGGAGCTAGCATACAAAAGTGATACACTTTGGACATTATGAGATGGCGGCAGGTAATACAGAATTTTAGTAAAGCTATTGACTTATTGCTCCAGGGTTTTTTCTGCTCTACCTGTTGAAAATATACTTAATCCTTTTGGAGTAAATAAGTCTTTTGAAAAAAAATTGCATAGGTAAATGAGAATAGAAGAAAAGAAAACTTTAGAAGAAAAATATATTAATTTTCCAATTAATTTAATCAGAAAATGGCTTAATCCATTAATTTGAGAAAATAAAATAAAATGAGGTGAGGTGATGACATGAAATGAAATAAAAATAAAGTAAAAATAAAATAAAAGAGAACCACATGGATGCCTGGAATTGTAGTAGCAGATCACAATGTTATTCATCTTTCTTAGAGTGGTAAAGGGCATAGAATAGAAAAGAATAGTGTTAATCACTCAGTCATCTGCAACTCTTTGTGACCACATGGATCCAGACGCCTCTGTCCATGGAATTCTCCAGGCAAGAATACTGGAGTGAAGAGCCATTGCATTCTCCAGGGGATCTTCTGAACCCAGAGATTGAACCCAAGTCCCCTGCACTGCACGCAGATTCTTTACTGTCTGAGCCACCAGGGAAGCCCTAAGGGGCATAGAAACACATTTTAAATATATTCAGAATCTACATATTATGTCAATGTGGGCCTTGCGATTAGTCACTGGTAAAGACCCTTGTTTACTGAGGTCATTGGTTTCCTTCACCTCACTGTATTTTCCTGTGCATTTCCTTCTGTCTTGTAATTCTTGCTTAGGCCATCCTGCAGTTTCTACTCTAATAAGTGATCTACTCTAAGAAGAGACATATATCTTGCATTGAGGCTAATTCTGTTGCTCTTAAAGCTGCCACTATAAATCACTTTCTTAATCTAGCACACAATCTTCCTCCTCTGATCACTTCACTGCTTTTTCTGGGAACACCACCAAAAACTGCATCCTGTCTTGCTATAGCTTCAGGATTCTATGCTTAACAAACAGCATTGATAAAATGACCTATTTCTGCCCTAGGAGGACTAACATAATAGAGGGAAAGAAAAAGAAGTAACATATTTCTGTTCTTTCTCTGATTATTAGATGCCATCTTTTTTCTCTTTGACTACTCACAAATTAACACATAGACACCCATTCCTTTGACTCTTATTCCATTTCAGCTAACATAGAGGTTATTTAAATTTACCTGGTTTGGTCATGCTTATATGGCAGTACAAACCATTCATTTATTTTTCATCTGCAATAGCCTCTTTTCTGCATCTCCCACCCCTGCATGTCCCTTCATGCTGTGCTCCTGAACAGTCTATTTTCTAATTCAAAGTGATCTTGCAGGATTATCTTCCAAAAACTAGGCACTTGGACTTTATTAATAAATCAAGATGTGATGTTTTCCCTGTGGTACTTCATTTTCTACTTAAAATTCAGAAATAAACTTAAAGGAACAAGTATTTTTTTTTTTTGTATGTGACAAATACCAACGGAAAATAACCAAATGACTAAATTAATAATAAAATGATGGGGTACAACTTCTGGTCACATTTTTAAAGTAAAGTCCTGAAGAATATGCAGGACTAGATTTCTTCAAAAAAAAAAGTCCTAAGGCAAAGGTACAAGCATGAAAAATGTCATGAATGCAGTGTTGAGAAGAAAGAAATCATACGAAGCTTACTTGCCATGAGATGTATAAAAAAAAATCCCACAATAAATCTATTCGTTTTCAAATAGTTTGATTAAACCATTTTAAATGATTAGTTGAAACACTTCTAACTTTTGGGCTTCTTTACTTCATTTGTGCAACACATATTTTTGTTCAGAGAGAAACTTGCCCTGTATTAGCATGAACTTAACTGGGTCGGGAAGATCATCTGGAGGAGGGCACAGCAACCCATTGCAGTATTCTTGCCTGGAGAATCCCATGGAGGGACCTGGAGAGATACAGTCTATAGGGTTTGTTTTTTTCTATTTTTATTTTTTAATATAAATTTATTTATTTTAATTGGAGGCTAATTACTTTACAATATTGTATTGGTTTTGCCATACATCAACATGAATCCGCCACAGGTGTATATGTGTTCCCTATCCTGAACCCCTCTCCCACCTGCCACCCCATACTGTCCCTCTGAGTCATCCCAGTGCACCAGCCCCGAGCACCCTGTATCATGCATCGAGCCTGGATTGGCAATTCATTTCATATATGATATTATACATGTTTCAATGCCATTCTGCCAAATCATCCCACCCTTGCCCTCTCCCACAGAGTCCAAAAGACTGTTCTATACATCAGTGTCTCTTTTGCTGTCTCTCATACAGGGTTATGATTACCATCTTTCTAAATTCCATATATATGCGTTAGTATACTGTATTGGTGTTTTTCTTTCTGGCTTACTTCACTCTGTATAATAGGCTCCAGTTTCATCCACCTCATTAGAACTGATTCAAATGTATTCTTTTTAATGGCCGAGTAATACCCCATTGTGTATATGTACCACAGCTTTCTTATCCATTCATCTGCTGATGGACATCTAGGTTGCTTTCATATCCTAGCTATCATAAACAGTGCTGTGATGAACACTGGGGTACACGTGTCTCTTTCAATTCTGGTTTCCTTGGTGTGTATGCCCAGTAGTGGGATTGCTGGGTCATATGGCAGTTCTATTTCCAGTTTTTTAAGGAATCTCCACACTATTCTCCATAGTGGCTATACTAGTTTGCATTCCCACCAACAGTGTAAGAGGGTTCCCTTTTCTCCACACCCTCTCCAGCATTTATTGCTTGTAGACTTTTAGATAGAAACCATTCTGACTGGCGTGAAATGGTACCTCATTAAAACTCTCACTGTTTGCAGATGACATGATCCTCTACATAGAAAACCCTAAAGACTCCACCAGAAAATTACTAGTTAATCAATGAATATAGTAAAGTTGCAGGATATAAAATCCCCACACAGAAATCCCTTGCATTCCTATACACTAATAATGAGAAAACAGAAAGAGAAATTAAGGAAACAATTTCATTCACCATTGCAATGAAAAGCATAAAATATTTAGGAATGTATCTACCTAAAGAAACAAAAAAGACCTATATATAGAAAACTATAAAACACTGGTGAAAAAAATCAAAGAGGACACTAATAGATGGAGAAATATACCATGTTCATGGATCAGAAGAATCAATATAGTGAAAATGAGTATACTACCCAAAGCAATCTATAGATTCAATGCAATCCCTATCAAGCTACCAATGGTATTTTTCAGAGAGCTAGAACAAATAATTTCACAATTTGTATAGAAATACAAAAAACCTCGAATAGCCAAACAATCTTGAGAAAGAAGAATGCAACTGGAGGAATCAACCCGCCTCACTTCAGGCTCTACTACAAAACCACAGTCATCAAGACAGTATGGTACTGGCACAAAGACAGAAATATAGATCAATGGAACAAAATAGAAAGCCCAGAGATAAATCCACACACCTATGGACACCTTATCTTTGACATAGGAGGCAAGAATATACAATGGAGAAAAGACAATCTCTTTAACAAATGGTGCTGGGAAAACTGGTCAACCACTTGTAAAAGAATGAAACTAGAACACTTTCTAACACCATAGACAAAAATAAAGTCCATAGGGTTTTAAAGAGTCAGACAAGACTGAAGTGACTTAGCATGTGTGCAACTGAAAAAAAACCTGACCTTATATGGGTTAAAGAATCCATTAAAGTAAGCTGAATACTATTACAATAAATCTGGGCACTCAGTATCTTAAGTGGGTGAATAACGTGGCTAAACCCTGTCACACAAAAAGTTCATTGTGTGGGAAATTCTGTTCAAAGGAGCTATTCAGGAACACAGACTGATGCTGGCTATTAGTTCTTCAATATCTGATTTAGATAAAAATTTAAAAAATACCTTAATATACCTTAAAAAACAGCTACCAAATTGATGAAAAGGAAGAGGAGAAAGGAAAGAATTAAGCAAGAGGTTCTTGGAGGGATTTGGCCTGGAATTGGATTTTATCGCCTTTGTCTACACCTCATTAATGGAAAATTCAAACGCATACTTGAAATACCAACTGTGGAGAATAAGTAGCCACTCTCTGGCCTAGCAAACAATACTGCTGCTGCTGCTGCTGCTGAGTCGCTTCAGTCGTGTCTGACTCTGTGTGACCCCATAGACG
The DNA here is from genome assembly GCF_000754665.1 of Bison bison bison. NCBI lineage: Eukaryota > Metazoa > Chordata > Mammalia > Artiodactyla > Bovidae > Bison > Bison bison. Next base: position 1,426,758 of record NW_011494829.1, read on the forward strand.
ACAGCCCACCAGGCTCCCCCATCCCTGGGATTCTCCAGGTAAGAACATTGGAGTGGGTTGCCATTTCCTTCTCCAATGCATGAAAGTGAAAAGTGAAAGTGAAGCTGCTCAGTCGTGTCCAACTTGCAGCGACCCCATGGACTGCAGCGTACCAGGCTCCTCTGTCCATGGGATTTTACAGGCAAGAGTACTGGAGTGGGTTGCCATCGCCTTCTTCAGCAAACAATACTAGTTTGTTTGTTTTTTATTTATTGCAACTGGAATGTTTTCTGGGGCCAATAATAGTTTTTAGGATATATTGTATAAATAACAAACAAAAAATTTGCTTTCATTCTTTTAGATTCATTATTTCTTATTAAATGCTATTCAAAATCATCAACAGGTATGAAAAGAAGCAGTTAATATAAAGTTTCATAGATTAGTCACAGCAACATACTGTGTTGTTACATAGTGTGACAATGAAAATATGAAGCCTATATCTTTTTCTATTTCCATTATATTTTGCTGTTGTTGTTGTTTAGTCGTTATGCCATGTCCTACTCTTTGCAGCCCCATGTATTGCAGAGGATCAGGCTCCTCTGTCCATGGGATTTCCTAGGCAAGATTACTTGAGTGAGTTGCCATTTTCTCCTTCAGGACATCTTTCTGACCCAGGGATGGAACCCATATCTCCTGCATTAGAAAGCAGGTTCTTTACCACTGAGCTACCAGGGAAGCCCTGCTGCTAAGTCGCTTCAGTCGTGTCTGACTCTGTGCGACCCCATAGACGGCAGCCCACCAGGCTCCCCTGTCCCTGGGATTCTCCAGGCAAGAACACTGAAGTGGGTTTCCATTTCCTTCTCCAATGCATGAAAGCGAAAAGTGAAAGTGAAGTCGTTCAGTCGTGTCCGACTCTTAGCGACCCCATGGACTGCAGCCTACCAGGCTCCTCCATCCATGGGATTTTCCAGGCACAAGTACTGGAGTGGGTTGCCATTGCCTTCTTCATAATAGGGAAGCCCTATTATGGTTTATTACAGGATATAAAATGTAGTTTCTTGTGCTATATAGAAGGATCTTATTGTTTATCCATTCTACATATAATGCTTTGCATCAGGTATCTTAACACGCACCTGGATTCATTTTGTGTCCCAGTTGTGAGTATCCATGTTTGTGTGCTTATGGTGTTGACTCATTTGTGTTACATACAACTATAGTAATAAAAAGGTGAATACAGAGTAATTTGACATATGTAATTTTTCTCCTCTCTCTTTGTATCTGTTTCATTGGAATAGATCTTATTGTTTATGGGTTCAGTCAGTCAGTTCAGCTCAGTCATTCAGTCATGTCTAACTTTTTGTGACTCCATGGACTGCAGCACACCAGGCTTCCCTGTCCATCACCAACTCCTAAAGATTACTCAAACTCATGCCCATCCAATCGGTGATGCCATCCAACCATCTTGTCCTCTGTTGTCCCTTCTCCTCCTGCCTTTAATCTTCCCCAGCATCAGGGTCTTTTCCAATGAGCCAGTTCATCACATCAGGTGGCCAAAGTATTGGAGTTTCAGCTTCAGCATCAGACCTTCCAATGAAATTCAGGATTGATTTCCTTTAGAATTGACTGGTTGGATCTCCTTGCAGTCCAAGGGACTCTCAAGAGTCTTCTTCAACACCACAGTTAAAAACCATCAATTCTTTGAGGCACAGCTTTCTTTATAGCCCAACTTTCACATTCATACATGACTACTGGAAAAACCTTAGCTTTAACTAGACGGACCTCTGTTGGCAATGTAATGTCTCTGCTTTTTAATAGGCTATCTACGTTGGTCATAGCTTTTATTCCAAGGAGCAAGCATCTTAATTTCATGGCTGCAGTCACCATCTGCAGTGATTTTGGAGCCCAAGCAAATAAAGAGTCTCACTGTTTCCACTGTTTCCCCATCTATTTGTCATGAAGTGATGGAACCGAATGCCATGGTCTTAGTTTTCTGAATGTTGAGTTTTAAGCCAACTTTTCTCTCCTCTTTCACTTTCTTCAAGAGACTCTTTAGTTCTTCTTCGCTTTCTGCCATAAGTGTGGTGTCATCTGCCTATCTGATGTTATTGATATTTCTCCCAGCAATCTTGATTCCAGCCTGTGCTTCATCCAGCCTGGCATTTCTCATGATGTACTCTGTATATAAGTTAAATAAGCAGGGTGACAGTATACAGCCTTGATGTACTCCTTTCCTGATTTGGAACAAGTCTGCTGTTCCATGTCCAGTTTATAGGTTACAAAATTTATATTCAAAAATGTACCACTAAAATCATTTTCAAAAATCCCTAGCTGGGAGAAAGAAATAACTAATATTATTCTGATCATGTCCTTAGCCTATAATACAGTTAAGTATTTCATTTCTCTTCATCAATAGTCTTGCCCTGGTTTCCAGTGATGTGTGAGAAAGTCCCAAGAGTTGTATTTAGCTATCTTTATTTATAGAAACCAAATGTGTAATTAACATGTCTCAAGGAGGTGAAGTGTCAGTTTGAGCCCATCAAGTGTCATCTAATCAAATTTCATGAATTAATATTTTCAGTGAGAAGTGTTTCCTGGAGGCGTATTGGCTAAGGCGAAAAGTAGAGATGCAGATTAATTGAAATTCAATTTTTTGAACTGGTAATGGGCTCTTAGGTAGTATCCCATTGGCAGATAAGCTTAAATGCTTTAGAAAATAAAAGGAAAGTAATGATAAATACATAGCATTCTTGGCCATCATTCATATATAACAGTTCTGTAATTTCACAATTATTTCCAGGTCTGTAATTATTTGTGTTGGCAAATATATTATTTGATTTTGAAAACTGTGCCACTAATTACAAGGTTCCTGAAGATGTATTTTATAGTATCTATCCTATTACTACCATTTATCATTTGTAGTTCTGACCCTATAAATTCAAGATTTCTATACACTCCTGGGAGTATTTTCCCTTTAATGAGACATTGATAGTGAAGGGGTATTAATATGAAACATTTCATTGAAAAGGTCGTGAAACATCTAAATTCATAAGAAAGTCTGTTTAAATGATGTTATAATGACATCTTTATATGTAACAGTAAAATCCTTAAACACATATTTTTACTAGAAGTTGCAGGAAATATTTATCTAAAATTAACTATTTTGTTAATGAATTAGGATGTAAGAGTTTCAAGGGAGACTGAGACATTGAATTTTGTAATTTTCATACCTAACTGCACATCAGACTATGTTGGTACCTAGAAGTTACTATTCAGTAAGACTCTTTTTGAAGCCAGAATCCTGTATTTCAAAATGAAGACAAAATTTCTTAAGATAATTCTAACATAGACATACTGTGTTATTTGAGGATGGCTGTTCAAGAATAAGTATTTCATTTTACTTATAAGAAAGTAATATCTAAAAAGAATAAGATCCCAGGTTAAAAGCCTAGTTTTAATTTCATCTAATTTCTTAGTTTTAGGCCAGGGTGAGGGGAGAAGATGAGTACTAGTTACTTCATCACTGATGACAAGCACATATTCTAATATACTTTGGTATGCTATATCTTTTCTATATAAATGTGTTAAGTCAATATTAAAAAAAAAAAACAACCCAGTGGTTGTTTTAAAGTTGAAAATGTGCATTACTAATATACAAAAATGTATTTAGGTTCAAAATTGTATTACTTCAAATTCATCCTTTGGTCTTCTTAATTCACACTTAATACTTAATTTTTATTTCCAACCTTCCATTTTTAATTTCTCAAATGGGATGTCCAAAGAGTATAATCCTTTGTCTACCATCATATCTATATGGATATGTAATTCCCGGCATTGCCATGCATTGTATTTATGTGTGTATCACAAATCAATTTTATATTTTATTAATTTTATTTTTATTAGTTATTTCCAAGAATATTATGAAAAGAAAAAAATGCACATTTCTTTATAGTTACCCATGTATTTACATTTTTGGCATCTTTTTTAAGATCCATAAAATAAACTATAAAGATATACAACACAGGGAATATAGCCAATAATTTTGTAATAACTACAAGTGGGGAATATCCTTTAAACATTTTGAAGCACTATATTTTATACCTGTAATGTGTATAATATTTACATCAACCAGACTTCAATACAAAAGAAACAACAGAAAAACAGACACACACAAAATATCATTCCATTTCCTTCAGGTCTCCATTATTTCTGATGAGGAATAAGTAAGATTCCTATTACTGTTTTTCTGTATGTAGTAGTTCTTTTTTTTTTTTTTTTCCACTTAATGTTTTCAGATTATCTTTGATTTTCTACTAAATTTATCAGGCTTACAAGTCCATTCATTTCTGTCATTTTTGGGGAAATTATTTTACATTGCTTATTTAAAAATGTTCTGCCCTATTCTCATGTGCTTCTCTTCCTGACACAGTTATTATATATCAGTTTTATTTTGCCTGATAATTGCTAACTATCTTAAGCATGTTTCTCCCAATCACTATCTCTGTCTGCTATTCAGATAATTTTTATTGTATTTTTTTTTTGTTAATCAGTGATCAAGGTCACTGGCTCCATTCTCACCTCCAGTCCACTGTGAAGCACAGCAACAATTTTAGCCTCAGTTATTTTAGTTTAAAATTTTAGAATTCCCCTGTTTTTATGGATTCCATTTCTCTGATGAGATTACATGAATGTGCAATCGTTATCATCTTTTTTTTTAATCTTTTGAAAATAGTTGTACTTATTTGAACAATATGTAATACTTGCTTTAAAATTGTCTGCAAAATCTAATACCCAAGACATTGTTAATTTGACTTCTATTGATTGTTTTATTGACTATTAGTCACATATACTGGTTTCCTTGCTTATCCAATTTTTAAAATTATCATTTTGTACTAAAAATATTTTATGATCAATTATAGAGATTCTAGATTCTGTTAACTTTCCCTGAAGTATATTTATTTTCTTCTCATAGGGAATTCAGTTACTAACTGGTCACTTGTCCTTAGGTAGGTTCTATTAACACTTTGCTGGGAATTATTTGTGCAGAGTCCTAGGTGTCTCTTAAGTTCCCTAACTTGTAAGACTTGATCTCCAAACCCTTCCTCTCCTGTAGAACTTCTCAGGGCTTGATTTTAGTATGTTAGGGAAGGTACAATGAAGGCACTACTAGGTCCTCAGACTTGCTCATAAGCTATGGTCTTTCTGGTGTCTCAACTGGATGTCCAAAATGTAAAGGAAGTGGCAATGACATTTTGCCACTTTCATTGGATTGGGTACCAACATCGCCTAGTGCAGTTACCTCTCCCACTCATTTCATTCTCAATCCTGCAGCCAACACTATTGGGTAAATCCTGTAGAGTCTTTCACTGTGTATGTGAGACTTGGTCCTTAGCACAGAACTTGTTAGGAAAACTCAAGCATGTTTGTGGGAAGTCAATTTCCAGGCTCCCTCTTCTTCAGTGGTGTTATCTACAGAGCCCAGATGCTTGAGCACCCATGGATTTGACCTCTCCCACCCTCCCTCAACCACTGGGAATCCTATTGGAGACCAGCTTCTTGAGCCATGATTAAGGAACTGTCTTCTGGTAGAGAGATGATTGTGGAGCAAATGTGAATGTCCATGTTTCCAAAATTTGGTGTTGTATGCCCTTGCTGTCTAGTTCATAATAACTATTACCTTATGTACATTGTCTAATTATTTGTTTACAGTGGAGGATGTAACCCAATAATATTACCCCAAAACTGATTTCACCCTACTTGCAAGTAAGGACAGCACTGGGTATCTTTTCTAAAGCAGCGTGTTTCTGAACAATCCAATTGGGGAAGTTTTAAGCTAAGGGTCCATGCATAATCAAGAAGGGGTTGAGTAAAGGAGAATTCAGTATAGAATTGGGGCAAAGGTTGACAGAGTCCAAACTTTAGTTGATCGAAGTCAGAAGGGTCAAGGCTATCATTCTATTTTGCATGTGGGCATGTGTGTGTGTGTGTGTGTGTGGCGTGTGTGTGTGTGTGTGTGCATGCGTGCAGATAGAGCAGTGCTTAGTTTCTTCAGAGCTCAAAGAAAACATATATTAGATTGGTTAGTACATCCTATGAGGAGGAACCTGGACTCTGTTTGATAGCTGAACTTTATATATTTTTTTTTTTACTGCTTTTCTTTCTTTCTTGCCTTCCCTCACTTCCCCTTAAAATCATAGATTACTGACATCTGTTGAAGGGAAAGTTTTGAGGTTGGGCTTAGATCACAAAATGGCTTAGGCTAAAATGGCTCCTCTTATGTCAAGGAAGACCATTCTTGCTTCTCTTTCTCTGAGAACCCCTTAACCTATGTGCTTACAAAACCACTCTATCATACTTGGAAGCAAAAATCCTGTGTTGATATGTGATGTTTGGCATTAACAAACAGAAAAAATACATAAGACTTAATTGAAGCTCTAAAAGAAAAAAAGTATTTTCAACCCTCTCAAAATAAAAGTCAAATTATGTCTCAGATAATTTCAGGACAGAAAAGCACAAGTGCTTGTATCTTCATCTTACAGGAAGATGTCAAAGGATGATGTTTACAGTTACCTAAAATTAACAATGCAATTAAAAGTCAACTGAGTTTTGAAAATAACTATTCTGTATTGAGTGAAACAAAAAAGGGTATACAGATTGAATTTAATAAGGTAAATTGTCATTTTTTTTCATAATAAGTCAATAGTTCCCACATAACATTGATAAAACAGGAACTAGAACTCTGAAATTTTTTATCGTGGATGTAACTATGAGAACTATTCTTCATTCATTGCTAGACTAGAATATTAGTGGAGGAAGATAGAAAAAGTAAAGAGGACATTTTTTTTCTCTTCCTTCTAATGAATTAAAATCATATGTGTGTTAAAAGCTTATAAACTGCATATTGAATAAGCATATCCATTTTGACACCCATTTATCACATAATAATTAGTTACCACTGGCTTATATCATGTAAAGATCCTATTTTATTTCCTATTTTATTTTTTTAATGTAAAACTCTTTAGATGCATACGTTATTTTTTATGTTCAGAAAACACACAGTCATGTAAATATTAAGCACAGTGTTTGGTTTGGGCTTTTAAAAAATTTTTAGTTAGACTGATGAACCTAATTGCAAGGTAGCAGTGGAGATGCAGACATAGAGAACAGACTTGTGGAAACAGTTGGGGAAGGCAGGAGATGGTGGATGAACTGAGGGAGTAGCAGAAAAACATACAAATTACCATATGCAAAATTTAGCCAGTGGGAATTTGCTGTATGATGCAGGGAGCTCAAATCAGGTGCTCATGTTTGGACTTCTGGGTCTCACTTTGTGTTTGTTGGGCTTCCCTTGTAGCTCAGTCAGTAAAGAATCTGCTTGCAGTGCAGGAGACCCGGGTTCGATCCCTGGTTTAGGAAGATCCCCTGGAGAAGGAAATGGCAACCCACTCCAGTATACTTGCCTGGAAAATCTCATGGACAGAGGAGACTGGTGGGCTGCAGTCCATGGCATCGTAGAGTCGGGCACAACTGAGCGACTAACTCTTACTTACTTACTTATTTGTGTTTGTTAAATTGTTTTTTTTAAAGGATATATGCAAATATAGTTCTGCCCAAATTTTCCTCAATGACCCAGGCTTCCTGGTAAGTCACTGTCCTCAAATTATCTAAGGACATTAAACTAATCTCTCAGCGATTCAAAGCTTTCCTAGTAGCTCAGTTTAAAGAAACCACCTGCAGTGCAGGAGACTCCAGTTCCATTCCTGTGTTGGTAAGATCCCCTTGAGAAGGGATAGGCTACTCATTCCAGTATTCTTGGGCTTTCCTGGTGGCTCAGCTGGTAAAGAATCTGCCCATAATGCGGGAGACCTGGGTTTCATCCATGGATTGGGAAGACCCCTGGAGAAGGGAAAGACTACCCACTCCACTATTCTGGCCTAGAGAATTCCCTGAACTGTATAGTCTATAGGGTTGCAGAGTTGGACACAACTGAGCAACTTTCACTTTTTTTCACTTTCACTTTTTTTTTTTTTGGACTGAGCAACTTTTCACTCAACAATTCAGCCAAATTTTTAATTAACCAAATTTTAAAAAATATTTTAAAAAATTTATTTGACTGTGCTGTGTCTTAGTCGTGGCTCGTGGGATATTTGATCTTGTTGCAACATGCAGAGTCTTTGGTTGCAGTATGCAAATTCTTGGTTGTGGCATGTGGGATAAGATACTCAGATCAGGGATCAAACCTGAGTCTCCTGCATTGGGACCTCGGAGTCTTAGCCACTGGATGACCAGGGAAATCCTACAGCCAAATATATAATCATGTTTGTCTGTTTTTACTGAAGATTTAAAAAGTTCTATGTATTGCCAGTGAAATGAAATTGTCTTCCTTGGCATGGAATCCAACTTGTATTCAGAGCTAACTTGTTTGAGCCCCTAAACCTAATTTACCTCCCTTGATTCTGGATATTCTTGTAAATGGGATGCCTGGTTGCTGGCTGGCCATTGCATCTAAGGGAGTGCTATCAATTTAACTTCCATCTTCTTTACCTCTAAGAATTAAATTGGACACATTCAAGAAATACTATATAATATTTTAGTATCTGAGGATACAGTAAACCCTCATTACTTTGGAGATAATTTCTGCATCTGCAAAGAGCAGTAAAAAGAGAATTCTCTGTGAAGATGACTTGTGATACCATCTGGAAAATGGCATGCTGAGTCATGTTTCAGAGTTTTGTGCATCAGCAATTATTTGATTACACTTCTGCCAGAGAGTATGGTTATCTTTACACAGAGAGTTCTACCATAGGTTGTAAACATAGCACAGATTAAAGTGAACAAGGATACTTAACATTCTGCTCTTTTCTATTTATTGTGCTTTCAATGTACTTTTTAACTTTATTTCCTTGCAAACTTGCTGACATTGCATACTATTTATAAAGTTGTAGCTCCCAAACTTAAACGGAAAGTTTAATTTTTATATGATGACTATCTTTCATAGTTTCATTTTACACTACTTCACATTTTATAACAAAAAATATATTAGTATAGCACAGTTATGAATCATTTAGTGTCTAGAGTATACAAACGTAATTGTCACCTAAGATGATACAAAATACATAAAAGAATCTCTTATAACTCAATGGACACATTTGAAACCCTACAAATATTCCTATTCTGAAGAATACTATATCATGGGATAATGAGCAAAAGAATATGGATGTGTAATTCAATAATTATTTCCATAAAAAAGAAAACCTGAATTCAGATCTGTGTGGTTATTTAGTAGAGGAATAACTCTGATTATTAATATAGGGAATGTTTAATATAATATGCAGTCATACTGAGGTACTCATCTGTGATATTATATTTTACTTTGATATTTCCCTGAGTTCATCTCTAAGAGAAAGGTAATTAAAAATAAAGATGCAATGTTTATCCCCATCACAAATCATACTTTATTGTAATGCATACTTTTAGATACACATTTAAAGGGTATCCATCATAAATTTTTATGTTGTACATGAAAAGTGGGTAATATTCCAAATAGGTAATAACTTTAGAAATTGTATGGAAATGAATGGCACAAATGTGCTTGTGCTGCTTATTTTGAATACATATAGCAGTAAAATTCATCACTCAGGAAATTCTCTATTCAAATGCTTATAAGTTCAGAATTTCTCTGCAATCAGATTTTTTCCTCCCCTGGTTCTTTTTTGTCTATTTCTTTGATTTCTTATTAATATAGAAATGAAGTGAAAAACAAAACCAAAAGTCAAGGGATGTTAGTACTTCCCAGTATGCTTTTTTTTTTTTTTTTTCCTGATGTCCACAGCTAATTCCTTGGAGCACCTAGGATCTATAACACACTCGGAACTTCTTTCTGCTTCATGCATCGAACTCACAATGGTCATCTATTTTATATATGATAATATACATGTTTCAAAGCTTTTCTCTCAAGTCATCCTGCCCTCACCTTCTCTCACAGAGTCCAAAAGTCTGTTCTTTACATCTGTGTCTTTTTTGAGCTTTGCATATAGGATCATCATTACCATCTTTATAAATTCCATATATATATGTTAATCTACATTGGTGTTCTCTTTCTGACTTACCTCATTCTGTATAATAGACTCCAGTTTCATCCACCTCATTAGATCTGATTCATATGCATCTTTTTTATAGCTGAGCAATATTCCATTGTCCATATGTCCCACCACTTCCTTATCCATTCGTCTGCCAGTGAACATCTAGGTTGCTTCCATGCCCTAGGTATTGTACACAGTGCTGCAATGAACATCGGAATACATGTGTCTCTTTCAACTCTACTATCTTTGATGTGTATGCCCAGCATGGGATTGCTGGATCATACAGCAGTTCTATTTCCACTTTTTTTTTTTTTTTTAAATAGAATCTCCATGCTTTCTCTATAGTGGCTGTACCAGTTTGCATTCCCACCAACAGCGTAAGAGGGTTCCCTTTTCTCCACACTCTCTCCAGCATTTATTGATGACACATATAGATAGAGAAATGTACTATGTTCTTGGATTGGAAGAATCAATATAGTGGAAAAGGAATATACTACTCAAAGCAATTTATATATTCTACACAATCCCTATCAATCTAATGGTATTTTCCAGAGAACTAGAACAAATAATTTCACAATTTGTGTGGAAAAACACACACAAAAAAAACCTTGAATAGCCAAAGCAATCTTGAGAAAGAAGAATGGAACTGGAAGAATCAACCTTCCTGACTTCAGACTACACTACAAAGTTACAGTCATCAAGACAGCATGGTACTGGCACACAGGCAGAAATATAGATCAATGAAACAAAATAGAAATCCCAAAGAAAAAAGCAAACACCCATGGACACCTTATCTTTGACAAAGGAGGCAAAAATACACAATGGAGAAAAGACAATCTGTTTAACAAGTGACACTGGGGAAACTAGTTAACCATGTGTAAAAGAATCACACTAGAATACTTTCTAACACCATACACAAAAATATACTCAAAATGAATTAAAGATGTAAATGTAAGTCCAGAAACTATAAAACTCTTAGAGGAAAACCTAGGCAGAACAGTTTCCAACATAAGTCATGGCAAGATCCTCTATGACCCACCTCCCAGAGTAATTATATATGTATATGTATATGTATATGTATATATAAACAAATGGGACCTTATTAAACTTAAAAGCTTTTGCACGAAGAAGGAAACTATACAATGCAAAGGGAGCCTTCAGAATGGGAGAAAATAATAGCAAATAAAACAACTGACAAAGAATTAATCTCCAAAATATGCAAGCAGTTCATGCAGCTCTATACTAGAAAAGTGAAAAATCAATTTGGCCGATCAAACAATAGGACAAATAACTAAACAGATATTTCTCCAAAGGAGACATACAGATGGCTAATAAACACATGAAAAGATGCTCAACATCATTCATTGCTAGAGAAATGCAAATCAAAACTACAATGAGGTCTCAGGCTGATCAGAACGGCTGTCATCAAAAAGTCTAAACACAACTTTCAACTGATCAATTAGAAAGACAAAATTGAAATATCTCATCGTTTTCCTTTGTTTTTATAATCACTGTGCTATTGTTGTTTGCTGCAATCCACTGTTTAAATGCAAGAAAGCATAGCACCACAGTAGTTAGAGACAAAATTGAGCCTTAAGTGAACTGAAGCAACTGCACATCTTGATGAATTTAGTCCTTATTTTTTTTTTTTTGGTTCGATTGAAAAATCTAATATATATAATTTTTTCTATCTCAGTTTTATTTATTTATTTTACTTTACAATATTGTATTGGTTTCGCCATACATTGACATGAATCTGCCATGGGTGTACATGTGTTCCCCATCCTGAACCCTCCTCCCACCTTCCTCCCCATCCCATTCCTCTGGGTCATCCCAGTGCACCAGCCCTGAGCACCCTGTATCATGCATCAAACCTGGACTGGTGATTCATTTCATGTATGATATTATACATGTTTCAATGCCATTCTCCCATATGATCCCACCCTCACCATCTCCCACAGAGTCCAAAAGACTGTTCTATATATCTGTGTCTCTTTTGCTGTCTCACATACAGGATTATCATTACCATCATTCTAAATTCCATATATAGGCATTAGTATACCGTATTGGTGTTTTTCTATCTAGCTTACTTCACTCTGTACAATAGGCTCCAGTTTCATCCCACTCATTAGAACTGATACAAATGTATTCTTTTTAATGGCCGAGTAATATTCCATTGTGTATATGTACCACAGCTTTCTTATCCATTCATGCGCTGGTGGACATCTAGGTTGCTTCCATGTCCTGGCTATTATAAACAGTGCTGCGATGAACACTGGGGTACACGTGTCTCTTTCAATTCTGGTTTCCTCAGTGTATATGCCCAGCAGTGGATTGCTGGGTCATATGGGTTCTATTTCCAGTTTTTAAAGGAATCTCACACTGTTCTCCATAGTGGCCATACTAGTTTGCATTCCCACCAACAGTGTAAGAGGGTTCCCTTTTCTCCACACCCTCTCCAGCATTTATTGCTGGTAGACTTTTGGATAGCAGCCATTCTGACCGGCGTGAAATGGTACCTCATTGTGGTTTTGATTTGCATTTCTCTGATAATGAGTGATGTTGAGCATCTTTTCATGTGTTTGTTAGCCATCTGTATGCCTTCTTTGGAGAAATGTCTGTTTAGTTCTTTGGCCCACTTTTTGATTGTGTCATTTATTTTTCTGGAATTGAGCTGCAGGAGTTGCTTGTATATTTTTGAGATTAATTCTTTTTCAGTTGCTTCATTTGCTATTATTTTCTCCCATTTTGAAGGCTGTCTTTTTGCCATGCTTATAGTTTCCTTTGTTGTGGAGAAGCTTTTAATTTTAATTAGATGCCATTTGTTTATTTTTGCTTTTATTTCCAATAATCTGGAAGGTGGGTCATAGAGGATCCTTCTGTGGTTTATGTCAGAGAGTGTTTGGCTTATGTCTTCCTCTAGGAGTCTTATAGTTTCTGGTATTACATTTAGATCTTTAATCCATTTTGAGTTTATTCTTGTGTATGGTGTTAGAAAGTGTTCTAGTTTCATTCTTTTACAAGTGGTTGACCAGTTTTCCCAGTACCACTTGTTAAAGATATTGTCTTTTCTCCATTGTATATTCTTGCCTCCTTTGTCAAAGATAAGGTATCCATTGGTGCATGGATTTATCTCTGGGCTTTCTATTTTGTTCCATTGATCTATACTTCTGTCTTTGTTGCAGTACCATATTGTCTTTATGACTGTGGCTTTGTAGTAGAGACTGAAGTCAGGCAGGTTGATTCCTCCAGGTCCATTCTTCTTTCTCAAGATTGCTTTGACTATTCGAAAGTTTTTTGTATTCCCATAAAAATTGTGAAATTATTTGTTCTAGTTCTCCAAAAAATACCATGGTAGCTTGATATTGAATCTATATCAAGGAATTGAATTGAATCTATAGATTGCTTGGGGTAGTATACTCATTTTAATTACATTGATTCTTCTGATTCATGAGCACGGTATATTTCTCCATCTATTAGAATCCGCTTTGATTTCTTTCAACAGTGTTTTATAATTTTCTACATGTAGGTCTTTTGTTTTGTTCAGTTCAGTTCAGTTCAGTTGCTCAGTCATGTCCAACTCTTTGCGACCCCATGAATTGCAGCACGCCAGGCCTCGCTGTCCATCACCAACTCCCAGAGTTCACTCAGACTCATGTC
>NW_011494829.1:1440575-1441065 GCF_000754665.1 Bison bison bison
CCATAAGAGTCAGGTCATCTGCATATCTGAGGTTATTGATATTTCTCCCAGCAATCTTGATTCCAGCTTGTGCTTCTTCCTGCCCAGCATTTCTCATGCTGTACTCTGCATGTAAGTTAAATAAGCAGGGTGACAATATACAGCCTTGACGTACTCCTTTTCCTATTGGGAACCAGTCTGTTGTTCCATGTCCAGTTCTAACTGTTGCTTCCTGAACTGCATACAAATTTCTCAAGAGGCAGGTTAGGTGGTCTGGTATTCCCATCTCTTTCAGAATTTTCCATGGTCTGTTGTGATCCACACAGTCAAAGGCTTTGGCATAGTCAATAAAGTAGAAATAGATGTTCTTCTGGAACTCTCTTGCTTTTTCCATGATCCAGCAGATGTTGGCAATTTGCTCTCTGGTTCCTCTGCCTTTTCTAAAACCAGCTTGAACAACTGGAAGTTCACGGTTCACATATTGCTAAAGCCTGGCTTGGAGATTTTTGAG
>NW_011494829.1:1441165-1441756 GCF_000754665.1 Bison bison bison
AGGCCTCGCTGTCCATCACCAACTCCCAGAGTTCACTCAGACTCATGTCCATCAAGTCAGTGATGCCATCCAGCCATCTCATCCTCTGTCGCCCCCTTTTCTTCCTGTCCTCAATCCTTCCAAGTATCAGAGTCTTTTCCAATGAGTCAACTCTTCCCATGAGGTGGCCAAAGTATTGGAGTTTTAGTTTTAGCATCATTCCTTCCAAAGAAATCCCAGGGCTGATCTCCTTCAGAATGGACTGGTTGGATCTCCTTACAGTTCAAGGGACTCTCAAGAGTCTTCTCCAACACCACAGTTCAAAAGCATCAATTCTTCAGTATTCAGCCTTTTTCACAGTCTAACTCTCACATCCATACATGACTACTGGAAAAACCATAGCCTTGACTAGACGGACCTTTGTTGGCAAAGTAATGTCTCTGCTTTTGAATATGCTATCTAGGTTGGTCATAACTTTCCTTCCAAGGAGTAAGCGTCTTTTAATTTCATGGCTGCAGTCACCAACTGCAGTGATTTTGAAGCCCCCCAAAAATAAAGTCTGACAATGTTTCCACTGTTTCCCCATCTATTTCCCATGAAGTGATGGGACCA
>NW_011494829.1:1443213-1447695 GCF_000754665.1 Bison bison bison
AGCCTCTTGATGAAAGTGAAAGTGGAGAGTGAAAAAGTTGGCTTAAAGCTCAACATTCAGAAAACAAAGATCATGGCATCTGGTCCCATCACTTCATGGGAAATAGATGGGGAAACACGGGAAATAGATGGGGAAACACTGGAAACAGTGTCAGAGTTTATTTTTCTGGGCTCCAAAATGACTACAGATGGTGACTGCAGCCATGAAGTTAAAAGACACTTACTCCTTGGAAGGAAAGTTATGACCAACCTAGATAGCATATTCAAAAGCACAGACATTGCTTTGCCAACAAAGGTCCATCTAGTCAAGGCTATGGTTTTTCCTGTGGTCATGTATGGATGTGAGAGTTGGACTGTGAAGAAGGCTGAGCACCGAAGAATTGATGCTTTTGAACTCTGGTGTTGGAGAAGACTCTTGAGAGTCCCTTGAACTGCAAGGAGATCCAACCAGTCCATTCTGAAGGAGATCAGCCCTGGGATTTCTTTGGAGGTGAATGATGCTAAAGCTGAAACTCCATTTCTTTGGCCACCTCATGGGAAGAGTTGACTCATTGGAAAAGACTCTGATGCTGGGAGGGATTGGGGGCAACAAGAGAAGGGGACGACAGAGGATGAGATGGCTGGATGCATCACTGACTCGATGGACGTGAGTCTGAGTGAACTCTGGGAGTTGGTGATGGACAGGGAGGCCTGGCGTGCTGTGATTCATGGGGTCGTAAAGAGTTGGACACTACTGAGGACTGATCTGATCTGATGTAGAGGATCTTGTCATCTGCAAACAGTGAGAGTTTTACTTCTTCTTTTCCAATCTGGATTCCTTTTATTTCTTTTTCTGCTCTGACTGCTGTGGCCAAAACTTCCAAAACTATGTTGAATAGTAGTGGTGAGAGTGTGCACCCTTGTTCCTGACTTCAGGGGAAATGCTTTCAATTTTTCACCATTGAGGATGTTTGCTGTGTTTGTTATATATATATATATATATATATATATATATCTTTTATTATGTTGAGGTATATTTCTTCTATTCCTGCTTTCTTGAAGAATTTTTTTTATCATAAATGGCTGTTGAATTTTGTCAAAGGCTTTCTATGTATCTACTGAGATAATCATATGGTTTTTATTTTTCAATTTGTTAATGTGGTGTATTACATTGATTGATTTGCAGATATGGAAGAATCCTTGCATCCCTGGGATAAAGCTCTCTTGGTCATTATGTATGATCTTTGTAATATCTTGTTGGATTCTGTTTGCTACAATTTTGTTAAGAATTTTTGCATCTATGTTCATCAGTGATATTGGCCTGTAGTTTTCCTTTTTTGTGGCATCTTTGTCAGGTTTTGGTATTAGAGTGATGGTGGCCTCATAGAATGAGTTTGGAAGTTTACCTTCCTCTGCAATTTTCTGGAAGAGTTTGAGTAGGATAGGCATTAGCTCTTCTCTAAATTTTTGGTAGAATTCAGCTGTGAAGCCATCTGGCCCTGGGCTTTTGTTTGTTGGAAGATTTTTGATTACAGTTTCAATTTCCGTGCTTGTGATGGGTCTTTTAAGATTTTCTATTTCTTCCTAGTTTAGTTTAGGAAAGTTGTACTTTTCTAAGAATTTGTCCATTTCTTCCAAGTTGTCCATTTTATTTGCATATATTGCTGATAATAGTCTCTTATGATCCATTGTATTTCTGTGTTGTCTGTTGTGATCTCTCCGATTTCATTTCTAATTTTGTTGGTTTGACTTTTCTCCTTTTTTTTTTTTTTTTTTTTTGATGAGTCTGGCTAATGGTTTCTCAACTTTATTTATCTTCTCAAAGAATCAGCTTTTGGCTTTGTTGGTTTTTGCTATGGTCTCCTTTGTTTCTTTTGCATTTATTTCTGCCCTAATTTTTCAGATTTCTTTCCTTCCACTAACCCTGGGGCTCTTCACTTCTTCTTTTTCTAGTTGTTTTAGGTGTAAGGTTAGGTTATTTATTTGACTTTCTTCTTGCTTCTTGAGGTAAGCCTTTAAAAATATGTTTAATTTTTAAAAACAAAATTTGTGTGATTCAAGCATTAACTGCATAACTGAGAATTTTCCAAGTTAACTTCTTTGAAGATTACATATAAAAGAGAATGTTTGTTAAAGCATTTGTACCAAAATAAACATGATATTTTAAAACACATGTACATATGTGTATATATATATACATAGATACATGCATTTTCGAAAATTTCTTTTAAATCAGTGACTTTATTTAAATCACAAGTGTATATTAACAAAATAAAGTTGACCAATATTCAGTTAGTTTTTTTGTTTCTGAATTATCTGCAAGATATGCAATACCTTACTGCCTGAACCCAGGAAATATATCTCCCTTCACCTCAAACTCGACATGCCACTGAATGATACCCACTGAAGGACTCCTCTTTACTGAAATCATTGGTTTTAGTAAATGGTTGAGGCTTCAAAGAGCTCCATTACCACAGTTCTTTAGGTCTCATCATAGAAAGAATTCAGCAAGAGGACAGTTCATTTCAGTTTGGTTGCTTAGTCATGTCTGACTCTTTGCAACCCCATGGACTGCAGCACACCAGGCCTCCCTGTCCATCAGCAACTTCCAGAGTTTACTCAAACTCATGCCCATTGAGTCTGTGAGGCCATCCAATCATCTCATCTTCTGTTGTCCCTTTCTCCTCCTGCCTTCAATCTTTCCCAGCATCAGAGTCTTTTCATAAGAGTCAGTTCTTCTTATCAGGTGACCAAAGTATTGGAGTTTCAGCTTCAACATCAGTCCTTCCAATAACTATTCAGGAGTGATCTCCTTTAGGATGGAGTGTTGGGATCTCTTTGCAGTCCAAGGGACTCTCAAGAGTCTTCTCCAACACCACAGTTCAAAAGCATCAATTCTTTGGCATTCAGCTTTGTTTATAGTCCAACTCTGACACCAATACATGACTACTGGGAAAACCATAACTTTGACTAGACAGACCTTTGTCAGAAAATTAATGTCTCCGCTTTTTAATACGCTCTCTATGTTGGTCATAACTTTTCTTCGAGGGAGCAAGCATCTTTTAATTTCATGGCCGCAGTCACCATCTGCAGTGATTTTGGAGCCCCACCCCCCCCGCCCCGCAAAAAAATAAATAAATAAATAAAGTCTCTCACTGTTTCCACGGTTTCCCCATCAATTTGCCATGAACTGATGGGACCAGATTATGTCATCTTAGTTTTCTGAATGTTGAGCTTTAAGCCAACTTTCTCATTCTTCTCTGTCATTTTCATCAAGAGACTCTTTAGTTCTTCTTCATTTTCCGCCATAAGGGTGGTGTCATCTGCATATCTGAGGTTATTGATATTTCTCCTGGCAATCTTGATTCCAGCTTGTGCTTCATCCAGTCCAGTGTTTCTCATGATGTACTCTGCGTATAAGTTAAATAAGCAGGGTGGTAATACACAGCCTTGACATACTCCTTTCCCAGTTTAGAACCAGTCTGTTGTTCCATGTCCAGTTCTGACTGTTGCTTCTTGATCTGCATTCAGATTTCTCAGGAGCCAGGTCAGGTGGTCTAGTATTCCCATCTCTTTAAGAATTTTCCACAATTTGTTAGAATAAAATGCTTGTGAGTCTTACAGTTGGGTGAATGAGAGGCTCAAGAACTTACTGGGCTACAGTTATACAATCAAAGGAAAAGTGGAGACAAGAAAAAGACCACTCCCTTCCTCATTCTTGAGTAGATGTCATGTTTCCATCATCAGCTCCTCCTCCCGATTGGGCAAGGGAGTTTTCTTGTCCTGTGTGATCAAGCCAGAACTATCATCAGTTCAGTCGAATCACTGAGTCATGTCCAACTCTTTGTGACCTCATGAATTGCAGCACGAAAAGTTGGCTTAAAGCTCAACATTCAGAAAATGAAGATCATGGCATCCGGTCCCATCATTTTCATAGGAAATAGATGGGGAAACAGTGGAAACAGTGTCAGACTTTATTTTTCTGGGCTCCAAAATCACTGCAGATGGTGGCTGCAGCCATGAAATTAAAAGATGCTTACTCCTTGGAAGAAAAGTTATGACTAACCTAGACAGCATATTCAAAAGCAGAGGCATTACTTTGCCAATAATGGTCCATCTAGTCAAGGCTATGATTTTCCTGTGGTCATGTATGGATGTGAGAGTTAGACTGTGAAGAAGGCTGAGCACCGAAGAATTGATGCTTTTGAACTCTGGTGTTGGAGAAGACTCTTGAGAGTCCCTTGGACTGCAAGGAGATCCAACCAGTCCATTCTGAAGGAGATCAGCCCTGGGATTTCTTTGGAAGGAATGATGCTAAAGCTGAAACTCCAGTACTTTGGCGACCTCATGCAAAGAGCTGACTCATTGGAAAAGACTCATGCTGGGAGGTACTGGGGGCAGGAGGAGAAGGGGATGACAGAGGATGAGATGGCTGGATGGCATCACTGACTCAATGGACATGGGTTTGTGTAGACTCCAGCAGTTGATGATGGACAGGGAGGCC
>NW_011494829.1:1448069-1453881 GCF_000754665.1 Bison bison bison
GATACATGACCACAGGAAAAACCATAGCCTTGACTAGACGGACCTTTGTTGGCAAAGTAATGTCTCTGCTTTTGAATATGCTATCTAGGTTGATCATAACTTTCCTTCCAAGGAGTAAGTGTCTTTTAATTTCATGGCTCCAAGCACCATCTATCATAGCACTATGGAAATAGTATTTCATGTCTCAGTACAATACTTTGAAATGTCACCTTTCCATAAACTGCTGTTTTTTTATGTGCACATAGAGCATGTCTTAGGGGTCATTGACTTACTAAGTTCACTGGGCAGGATGTGATTCTCATGCAACCATTGTTTTAGTGTTGGGGGCCTCTCACATGCTTGTGCTGCATGGTGTGTTGCTGAGAAAGTGCTTTGGTTTTGTGATTAATCACACCTGTTTTCTTAGGTGATCATTAATTTACTGGAGTCTCTCATATTTTTTTTACTTGCATTTTTCTACCTAGTGGGATTAACTATTAATTTTTAATCACCTACTTTGTCCCTTTATCTCTATCATTACTACTGGGAAAAATATGGAACTGTCTGGCAAATGCCTTAGTATATCAGCTGGAGCAAATGAACCTTAAATACTGTTAGGATTAAATTCCCCTACTGACTCTAATCTGTTCCCATTAAATTGTAGTGTGGCAAAATGATTTCCTTCTTTAAGCTTATCTATCACTAAAGCACAATTTGATGACCTCCTATTGTATCAGTGGTAAGAAAACAATATCCAATTGTGTTCCTTATTTTCTATTTATGGTCAGGACAAAAGAAAGCCTTAATACTTTCAACAGATTCATTTTTGATCTTCAAATAATTGAATATAACACCACAAGGAAAAGTATGCTATCTCACTCCATGAGCAGGCTAGGGGCTGAGCAGGAGAGGAACCAACTCAAATATTCAAAAAACCAAGCTGACAATCTGTGTCTGTAGCGACAACTGATATAAATTATGTAACCCTAAAGCACTGTAGATGGGAGTGAAGGTTTCCCTAGATGGAAGTTACAGTTTGGTACAGAAATCAGTGGGGAAAAATAGAGCTGAAGACAGTAATGGGTGTATGCACTGCAGCTCCTGCCAAGAATATTGAAGAGCATATTTTTTTTAAGTTTTTTTATTTTGTATTGGAGCATAGCCAATTAACAATGTTGTGATAGTTTCAGGTGAACAACAAAACGACTTGACTATACATATAAATGTATCCTTTCTCTCCTAACCTACCCTCCCATCCAGGCTGCCATATAACATTGAAGAGTTCCCTGTGCTATACAGTAGCTCTTCATTGGCTATCCATTTTAAATATAGAAGTGTATATGGATAAACATAAGTTCATTCCTTAAGTCTGTAATCCTCTCTGTTTGTAAATAAGATCATTTGTATTATTTCTTTTTAGATTCCACATATAAGGGATGTCATATGATATAAAATGTATTAATTTAAATGTAAAATAGTTCCCATAAATATAATAACATAAGAGATATGCTGAGGGAACCAAAGGAATTATTAGTAATTAATGAAATATTTTGTAGATTTATACAATGCTCTACAAATGGACGGAGAAAGATATGTGTGTTGTTTTGGGGAAAATTATCCTATGATCCTAGGGATTATGCAGATGACCTTGAACACTTTTGGAAAGAACAGAAAGTAAAGTTTATAAGAGGGTGGCTCTTCTGATCCCACATGACTGCAGATATTCAGACAACATTTCGACGTGTTTTCAGAAGAGAGTCTTTCATGTTAAGATAGGCTATTTAAAATATTTTCAAACAAAAAAGTTGCTAGATTTAGAATGCATCAGCACTCTTTTTTCCCTGTTTCTTTAAAGAGACATCAGAACTGTACAACATTCATCTAGGATAAAACATAAACACTTTGATGAATTTAAGGTGGAAGAGAAATACATTTTCTCTTTATAGTTCCCTGGTTTGAACCTAGTCTGATAAAGAGATGATTTTGTGCATTTGTATTTTCCAAAAGTGTTATAGTTAGCAAGAATCACCCATATTCTTAAAGTGAACCCTCCTAGAGAGACTTTACAGACTTAACAAGAGGAGCAGTCTCTCTAAAGGAATAAGGTAATGGAGAGTTGTGGTATGGATCCACCCTATCTGCCTCAAGATTCTGACCCTAATAACCATGCTCAAACCCCCCTGTCACTCTCCAGTGTGGACAAGAGTCTGGCTCTCCTTCCAAACTCATCCCTTTCAATTTATCAATGGATCAAGTGGGAAAACCCCTGAAGTGTTTTAGTGGAAACATCTGAAGCAGGAGGCTAATGAATCCACAACTCAGTATATGTAAAGTAAAGACATGACAGAATGTGTTGTGAGTTGTAATGTAAATACAAAAAGTGGTCAGAGAAATGAGGGTATGTGATTCTTGGCATCCAAAGATAAGAAACAAGCAACATCTCCATGAAGAAATCCACATACACACACACACACACACACACACAATCCACTGGTGAATTTTCTGACCTGAAATGCGGTGTGGATCCTAGGAAGAGACCTCCTCCCATCACTGCCACTACCACAAGTGACAGGAACTACCTGGAGAGGCACACTCTAGCCCTCTCTACTCAGCAAGACACAGGGGAAGGGTAGCCTCATTTTAAATCTGTTTAAAGCATTCCTCTAAGAAGAGTGATTTAAAGGCCAGAATGACCCCTTCCCTCCATTCAGGGAATTTAGAAACCACTTTCCTCATTTCCTCCTAACCTCAGTGTCTTTTTTAAAAAATTTATTAATTTTTTAATTGAAGGATAATTGCCTTACAGAATTTTGTTGTTTTCTGGCAAACATCAACATGAATCCATACCAGGAAAGGAAAAATGGTCTAAATTGTCCTTGGTAACAAGGGAAGAGACAAGTCTTCTGTTACTGAAATCATGCAAACAGTTCAGATGAAAGAGATGTTCAAAATTAACAGGAGAAATGATAATTCACTATGTAGAAGCAATTATTGCTATCGTTTTGAGGGACCTGAAAAAAAACCAAACATTCCCATCATTTCTACTTCTGGTCCACTGTTGGAGAACCAGGATCAGGTAGGTGAGGGAAGACTCTTGTATAAAATTTCAAGAAGACTTTAGGTATGAAAAATGATGAAGGATCCCCTGATGCCTAGCAGAGGTAGATGTTCTGTGGGTTGATAGCTTACTCAAAGGGGAGATTTTAAAGAAAAATTTTGCAATGTACTCTGAACTTGGTTATGCATATATCACATTCAGCAATAAGATTTTAAAAAGCATGATATAAGAGTTGTGAGTTAAGTTTTATTTGGGGCAAAATGAGTAATATAGCCTGGGAGAAAACATTTCAGATACCCCTCAGAAATTGTTCCAAAGAGTAGGGGGAATGTCTGTATATATGTGATTTTGGTGAAGGGAAAGTACTTCCAATTCAGCACATTTATTTTTTTTTTCTTTGCAAAAGTTTGCTTCTAGTCTCATGAAGGTTACTCTTAGTTAGAAGGAGCTGATGTAACCATGAAGGATTTTAGAGCTTTTCTAGACATGAGGAGATGCAAAATTGGACTCATAAAAATTTCTTCTGAAAATATCTGTCTGAAGAAATATTCTACCCATTTTTCCTTGAGCACAGAGTATCTCATGCCTAATCTCCACCCTAAACTCCCCTCAAGGGGTGATGAAGATCAACAGTTGCAAAGGCTCAAAATTAAACCCATGTAGATGTAGGTACATACGTGTGTTTGTTGCTCAGTCATATCCAACTCTTTGTGACCCCTTGGACTGTAGCTCACCAGGCTCCTCTGTCCATGGGATTTTCCAGGTGAGATTAATGGAATTGGTTGCCATTTCCTCCTCCAGGGAATCTTCCTGATGCAGGAATTAAACAGGAATTCCCTCCTACTTTATAAGCAGATTCTTTACCAGGCAGGTGCCAATTAATAGGTGATATTTTGCTCCCCCAAAATTATGGGTACCCCCAAGGTTATTCATAAATAAATGGGTTATCTTTCTAATATTCAAGATATGTTCAAATTTCTAAAGAATAGTCACAAACTCGGGGGGAAAAAATAAAGAAAATCTTCATATGACCAAATATAAAATGAGACTGAGCCCTAGGAAGTTGAAGGGTGTCTAGAGTAAGGGTCTTTATTCAACTAATATGAATTGAAAAACAAAAAAAAAAAAGAAATAGACCCTTGGATCTCCCTTAAAAGTCTTGTCACCCACACATTTATGGGAAATATTTTTTTGACACAGGAAGAAAAATATATATTGGAGTAAAGACATCATTTTCAATAAATGGTTTTGGGAAAACTGGACAGCTACACATAAAACATTGATATTAGAAAATCTAATAGCATATACAAAATAAACTCCAAAAGGATTAAAGACCTAAATATAAGACCAAAAATTGTAAAACTCCTAGGAAAAAAAACATAGGGCACTCTTTGACAAAAATCATACCATTTTTTTAAAAATCTAGTTTCTAAAGCAAAGGAAATAAAAGCAAAAATTAACAAATGAGACATAATTGCACTTAAAAGTGTTCACACAGCAAAGGAATCCACTGAAAAAAAACAAAAAGACAGCCTACTGAATGAGAGAAAATATTCGCAAGTTATATGACCAAGAAGAGGCTAATATCCCAAATATATAAACAGCTTATACAACTCAACATAAAAAAAGAACAATTAAATGGGCAGAAGATCTAAATAGACAGTTTTCCAAAATTGCCATACAGATAACCAAAGGCACATACAAAGATGCTTAAAATCTTTAATCATCAGAGAAATGCAAAGTAAAACCACGATGAGATATCACCTCACAACTATCAGTATGGAGATCATCAAAATGAACAAGTAACGAATGTTGGTGAGAATGTAGAGAAAAGGGAGTCCTTGTGCACTGTTAGTGGGAGTGTAAATTTGTTCAGCCAATATAGAAAACAGTATGGACATTTCTTTAAAAAATGAAAAATAGGACTACCACATGACTCAGCAATTCCATTCATGGGAATATGTTTTTAAAAAATCACCTAAAAATACTAATTCTGAAAGCTAAAATTGGTTTAGCTTTAAATAATAATACTGTAAATAATGCAGCATTATTTGCAATAGCCAGGATATGGAATCAACCTAAATGCCCAACAGATAAATATATAAAGAAGATGTGTTAATCGACTATACCTAATACAAAATATAGTTTTAAAAAAGGAAGATATAGTATATATACACAAGAGAATACTGTTCAGCCTTTATATATATATATATATATATTAAGCCATTATATATATATATAATGTATCAGTTCAGTTCAGTTGCTCAGTCATGTCTGACTCTTTTCGACCCCATGAATCGCAGCACACCAGACCTCCCTGTCCATCACCAACTCTGGAGTTCACTCAAACTCACGTCCATTGAGTCAGTGATGCCATCCAGCCATCTCATCCTCTGTCGTCCACTTCTCCTCCTGCCCCCAATCCCTCCCAGCATCAGAGTCTTTTCCAATGAGTCAACTCTTCGCATGAGGTGGCCAAAGAAATGGAGTTTCAGCTTTAGCATCATTCACCTCCAAAGAAATCCCAGGGCTGATCTCCTTCAGAAGGGACTGGTTGGATCTCCTTGCAGTCCAAAGGACTCTCAAGAGTCTTCTCCAACACCACAGTTCAAAAGAATCAATTCTTCGGTGCTCAGCCTTCTTCATAGTCCAACTCTCACATCCATACATGACCACAGGAAAAACCATAGCCTTGACTAGACGAACCTTTGTTGGCAAAGTAATGTCTCTGCTTTTGATATGCTGTCTAAGTTGGTCATAGGTTTTCTTTCAAGG
>NW_011494829.1:1453981-1475446 GCF_000754665.1 Bison bison bison
TTTGGAGCCCCAAAAAATGAAGTCTGACACTGTTTCCACTGTTTCCCCATCTATTTCCCATGAAGTGATGGGACCGGATGCCATGATCTTCATTTTCTGAATGTTGAGCTTTAAGCCAACTTTTTCACTCTTCACTTTCACTTTCATCAAGAGGCTTTTGAGTTCCTCTTCACTTTCTGCCATAAGGGTGGTGTCATCTGCATACATTTTCCATTTGCAAAAACATGGATGAACTAGAAGGGTATTATGCTAAGTGAAATGTCAGGCAAAGAAAGAGACTTACATCATGATATCACTTAAATGTGGAATCCAAAAAATACAGCATATTAGTGAATGTAACAAAAAAGAATCAGATTCAGAGATATAGAGAACAAACCAATAGTTATGAGTGGGCAAAAGGGGTGGAGCAAAATAGGGATAGAGACTTAAGAGTTGCAAAGAACTAGGTGTAAAATAAATAAGCTACAAGGTTATATTGTACAACAGAGGGCAAACAGCTGATTTTATAATTATAGCTGGAGTATAAACTTTAAAATTGTGAATCACTTTCTTGAAAATATGAAACATAAGGTATTTCACATTAATTACACCTCAATAAAAAATAACTTGTTGTTTTGACACAAATTATTTCAGCACAATTTGGCTATATATACTTTTAAATAATATACTTTTAAATAATAAATAAATATCATGACCAAAATAGAGTATCGTTAATTTTGAAGAAGGACTTCTACAAAATAGTTTCTACAATTCTGTGATTCAAAATAAAAGATCCTTTTAAACAGAATGGAAGCTCTCAACATCAGAGTATTCTAAGTGTGGTGATCCTGAGTCTTAATGTAAAGTGTTAACCTTCTGTAATTTTATTTAAAAATTGTAAAATGATTAGACTAGTAGTAAAAAGATTGGTTTTGAGAGAGGTAATTAATGGCAGACATCTGCATTTGCTTATTTTGTTATGTAATAGTCCTAGGATTTACTTGAAAATAGTCAACTGGGTAAATGCAAATTTTAATTCTCTTGAAAGGTATTGATCACTTTGTGAAGACTATAATGAAATTTGAAACTAAATTATGAGATTTCTAAGGAGTACTCTAGTCTCCAACTGGTTCATTTTCTGTCATTTTTATCATCACAATGATCGTAGCATCCACAATCAAGACCTACATCAAAAGTAAATTAATTTGCAAGATATTATTTTATTTACAGTTTTGCTAAGCTCAAAACTGACTAAACAAAATGATTTCACTAGAGAAAATGAGTTGGATTACATGTTTTTAAGGTATTTACTATTTGTACCTCATAATCAAGAGAGAGGTAAAATTTTAAAACCCAGAAAAATGATCAGCTTATATTAATAAATTTGCATTACACTTTCCCAGTGGTCTAGTAAATTGAATTTAAGTGTCAACAGGATATTTGAAAAGTGCTAACATAAGCTGCATGACAAATAGTAGACAGATGTGGCTTTTGTGAGGATTCTTAAAGATCTAAGAATATGTAGCTTCTTTTGTTTTTACTTTAGCATATATAATCCTCACAAAATATGCAAGCACAATCTCTACTCACTTAGAATGTAGAAGTGTAAATATGATTAATGAGATCCAAATTAAACAGCAATATGCAACATATTGGGCTTTCCTGCTGGTTCAGATGGTTAAGAATCTGCCTACCAAGTGAAAGACCTGGATTCAATCCCTGGGTCTGGAAGATCCCCTGGAGAAAGGAATGCCTACCCACTCCAGTATTCTTTTCTGGAGAATTCCATGGACAGGGGAACCTGGCGGACTACAGTCCTTGAGGTCACCGAAACATCAGGCATGATGGAGCGACTAACAAACATGGAGCATATGATTTCAACAGTATAATACACGAAGTTGTTTCACAAAAAAAAAAAAAAAAAAAGGCAAAATAAGTTAGAGAAACACATTATGTCAGAATATCACCATGAAGATGCACAATGAACCTAGCTGTGTAAAATGTGCCAGAAAAAAAGTAATTTTCTTAAAAAGAAAAGGTAATTATCAGTCAGTCAGTCAGTTCAGTCTCTCAGTCATGGTCTAACTGTTTGTGACCCCATGGACTGCAGCACACCAGGCTTCCTGTCCATCACCAACTCCTGGAGCTTACTCAACTCATGTCCATTCAGTTGGTGATGCCATCCAACCATCTCGTCCTCTGTCGTCCCCTTCTCCTCTCGCCTTCAATCTTTCGCAGCATCAGGGGCTTTTCCAATGAGTTGGTTCTTCATATCAGGTGGCCAAAGTATTGGAGTTTCAGCTTCAGCATCAGTCCTTCCAATAAATATTCAGGACTGATTTCTTTAGGATCGACTGCTTGGATCTCCTTGCAGTCCAAGGGACTCTCAAGGGTCTTCCCCAACACCACAGTTCAAACACATCAATTCTTCAGCACTCAGCTTTCTTTATAGTCCAACTCTCACATCTGTACATGACTACTGGAAAAACCATAGCCTTGACTAAATGGACCTTAGTTGGCAAAGTACTGTTTGTGCTTTTTGATATGCTGTCTAAGTTGGTCATAGGTTTTCTTTCAAGGAGCAAGTGTCTTTTAATTTCATGGTGGCAGTCACAATCTGCAGTGATTTTGAAGCCCCCCAAAAATAAAGTCTGACACTGTTTCCATTGTTTCCCCATCTATTTGCCATGAAGTGATGGGACCAGATGCCATGACCTTAGTTTCCTGAATGTTGAGTTTTAAGCCAACTTTTTCACTCTCCTCTTTCACTTTCATCAAGAGGCTATTTAGTTCTCCTTTGCTTTCTGCCATAAGGATGGTGTCACCTGAATATCTGAGGTTATTGATATTTCTCCCAGCAATCTTAATTCCAGCTTGTGCTTCATCTAGCTCGGCATTTCTCATGATGTACTCTGCATATAAGTTAAATAAGCCGGGTGACAATATACAGCCTTGACATACTCCTTTCCTGATTTGGAACCGGTCTGTTGTTCTATGTCTAGTTCTGACTGTTACTTCTTGACCTGCATATAGATTTCTCGGGAGGCAGGCCAGGTGATCTGGTATTCCCATCTCTTTCAGAATTTTCCACAGTTTGTTTTGATCCACACAGTCAAAGGCTTTGGCACAAGTCAATTAAGCAGAAGTAGATGTTTTTCTGGAACTCTCTTGTTTTTTCTATGATCCAACAGATGTTGGCAATTTGATCTCTGGTTCCTCTTCCTTTTCTAAAACCAGCTTGAACATCTGGAAGTTCACAGTTCACATACTTCAAGCCTGGTTTGGAGAATTTTGAGCATGAACAGCATGAAAAGGCAAAAAGATAGGACACTAAAAGATGAACTCCTCAGGTCAGTAGGCACCCAGTATGCTACCAGAGATCAAGGGAGAAATAACTCCAAAAAGAATGAAGAGATGGAGCCAAAGCAAAAACAACACCCAGTTGTGCTAATGATTGGGGGTGGAAGTAAAGTCCAATGCTTTAAAGAGCAATATTGCATAGTAACCTGGAATGTTAGGTCCATGAATCAAGGTAAATTGAAAGTGGTCAAACAGGAGATGGCATCAACATTTTAGGAATCAGTGAACTAACATGGATTAGAATGGGTGAATTTAACTCAGATGACCTTTATATCTACTACTACAGGCAAGAATCCCTTAGAAGAAATGGAGCAGCCATCATAGTCAACAAAAGAGTTTGAAATGCAGTACTTGGATGCAATCTCAAAAACGACAGAACGATCTCTGATCAGGGCAAACCATTCAATATCATGATAATCCAAGTCTATACCCTGATCAGTAATGCTGAAGTTGAATGGTTCTCTGAAGACCTACAAGACCTTCTAGAACTAACACCCAAAAAAGATGTCCTTTTCATTATAGAGGACTGGAATGCAAAAGTAGGAAGTCAAGGAATACCTGGAGTAATAAGCAAATTTGGCCTTGGAATAAAAAATGAAGCAGGTCAAAGGTAACAGTAAATTTGTGTAATTCCAAGTTTCCCTTCCCAGTTATTGTTTCAGTTTTTACTGTTGAAACCCACTTTGGAAAATGGTTGTACGATAAGTTTATAGTTTAACTCTGATGTATTATCATTTGGGGAGGACTCACAATGAGTGGAAAAATTAGACATCATTTCAGTAAAGAATCTGCCTGACAACGATGCAGGAGATAGAGGAAATGCAGGAGACTCATATTCAATCCCTGAGTTGGGAAGATCCCCTGGAGGAGGAAATGGCAATCTACTCCACTATCTTTGCCTGGGAAATTCTATGGGCAGAAGGATCTGATGGAATACAGTCCATAGTGTAACAAAGAGTCAGATTTGACTGAGTGGCTGAGCATGCACACACATATTACAACATGAATCAGATTGCCTACCTGTGGGGTTGGAGGAGGATTGGATGTGATAATCACTCCATCCTACAACTTCTGTTGGTTTTGCCAGTTAACAGAAGAGTTCTTCCTGAGAGACAACTGTATGTTCCCTAATCTAAATCCTCCCACCCTCCAGATAGGGATAATTATTATGCCTGAAAGTGAAAGTGTTAGTTGCTCAGTCCCGACCAACTCTTTGAGGCCCCATGAACTGTAGCCCACCGTCCATGTAATTTTCCAGGCAAGAATACTGGAGTGGTTTGCCATTTCCTTCTCTAGGGCATCTACCCGACCCAGGGATGGAACTTGGGTATCTTACATTGCAGGCCGATGCTTTACCACTGAGTCATCAGGGAAGCCAAGAACTATTGTGCCTGGATTCACCTTGTCATTAATCTTCAGCTGAGACTGAACTGCTACACAAACACGATGTCCCAATGTCACTTTTTAATCAAAATAAGATTAAAGTCAGGATAACTTCAGAGCTAAATAATATTATTTGTAAATCAGAAATAAGTGTAAGAAAAAACATGAGTATTTTAATTTCATTTGATCAGTATTCATTCAATTCATCTCTGGGCTTCTCAGGTAGCTCATTGGTAAAGAACCCACCTGCCAATGCAGAAGGCATAAGAGATGCATGTTCAACCCCTGGGTAGAGAAGATTTTCTGGGGAAGGAAATGGCAACCCACTCCAGTATTCTTGCCTGGAAAATCCCATGGACAGAGGAGTCTGGCGGGCTATAGTCCATAGGATCATGAAGAGTTAGACAGGACTGAAGCGACTGAGCACGCACACACAATTCATCTCTAGTCACTTTACTGTCCAGTCAGCCTGCATGAATATGGAATTTTCTTATAGTTGTTTGTTCTAGAACAAGACTCACCCCACTTGATTAAAATTATTGAAAATTTAGGTCACATAAAACCATATTGTTTGTTTATAAATGAGTTTGGAGTTTGGCTTCACTTTCAAAAGTCCCATGTGAATATGCTTTGCAAAAGAAAGAATATTTAGTTTTCACTGCCATTACTTCAAACAAACAAACAACAGCAACAAAAAAAGAGACAGAATATTGTCTTCAAAGTTTCTTAGTGGAAGTATAGAATTCTATGATATCTATAATATAGAGATGAAAGTAACCAGAGGAAACCACAAACACCCAGATGCCCTTCTGGTAATCACCTACTTGCAAGCCCTACTTCCTATAATATCTTTGTTACCTGGGTTAAAGCAACACACAATAATGTTTGCTTTTTCCTGTTATGCTGAAGCCTGAACAAAAATCCAACCAAATGGCCCTCTGATTCCTTTTCACTAAGTTCTCAACAAGTGCTAGACTTTTAGAATTTATCTAAAAGAGAGAACAAAATAAAAATAAATACATTAATATAAAAATAATCTAAAAATGTATCAGCAGATGGAAAAATATTTATTATGAAGCCCTAAATCACCCATCTGTAAGTCAACTAGGAAAAACATAAAATGAAAAAGCAAATAAAACAAAGGACAAAACACTAAAGCAGAAAAATCTTCACAGTGTTGTTTACCTTCCTAGGAGATTGACATGTTAATCAACAAATATAGTCCCAAAAAGAGAGTGAAAACCACAAGCACCATTCTCCTCCTGATAATAACTCCATCCCTGAGTGAAATGCTGCTGCTGCTGCTAAGTTGCTTCAGTCGTGTCCAACTCTATGCGACCCCATAGATGACAGCCCACCAGGCTCCCCCGTTCCTGAGATTCTCCAGGCAAGAACACTGGAGTGGGTTGCCATTTCCTTCCCCACTGCATGAAAGTGAAAAGTGAAAGTGAAGTTGCTCAGTCGTGTCTGACTGTTTGCGACCCCATGGACTGCAACCCACCAGGCTCCTCCGTCCATGAGATTTTCCAGGCAAGAGCACTGGAGTGGGGTGCCATTGCCTTCTCTGCTGAGTGGAATAACATATTCTTAATCACATCTTAGATCCTGATCATTAATTGCCTTCTGACCAAGAAGGCTTTACTGTTTCCTTCAG
Organism: Bison bison bison; assembly: GCF_000754665.1. Lineage (NCBI taxonomy): Eukaryota > Metazoa > Chordata > Mammalia > Artiodactyla > Bovidae > Bison > Bison bison. Next base: position 1,460,358 of record NW_011494829.1, read on the forward strand.
TTTGACTAACTGAAGGGAACAGCTTAGACAGCTTTGCTCCTGATTGTAGGCCCCTGACTTCCATTTCCTTAAGAGGTTTTATTCTGAAAAAATTTTTAAATTATAGTTTTTAATGCCTCTGTAAGATGCAAATCTTTCAGTTTCCTGTCAGTTGGGTTGGCTTTACAAACCAGAAATGTCTTCTCAAGAAATTGGCAGCCATATCTCTGAATGTAATGATCAAGAAAATAAGACTCATCTCTCCCTATCTGTGTAGCAGGGTAGAACCCTAACTTTGCTGCTGCTGCTGCTAAGTCACTTCAGACGTGTCTGACTCTGTGCGACCCCAGAGACGGCAGCCCACAAGGCTCCCCCATCCCTGGGATTCTCCAGGCAAGAACACTGAAGTGGGTTGCCATTTCCTTCTCCAATGCATGAAAGTGAAAAGTGAAAGTGAAGTCGCCCAGTCGTGTCCGACTCTTAGCGACCCCATGGACTGTGGTCTACCAGGCTCCTCCATCCATGGGATTTTCCAGGCAAGAGAGCTGGAGTGTGGTGCCATTGCCTTCTCCAGAACCCTAACTCTAGTAATGGCCAATTAGCAAACACAAATGGCTAATCACATTGACCAGACTCCCTGCTGATGTCTTTTTGTTATTTTTCCACTTCCTCACTCTGGTGCTTAAAATCTCTCCTCCCTTTGGTTTCAGAAGCACTAAGTTCAACCTCTCTCCCCTGTTTCAACAGTACTGAGCAGTCTTCCTTGCCTGTTTAACTCAACAATTTTTCTTTGATACGCTCTCCTTGGGAATTGAGAGGAGTGTGGTGCAATATGATGTTTTTCTAATGTCAGGAATCACTAATAAGTATCTGTAAAACCAAACTTTTCTTTGATAATTTAAAAAGAATCGGTAAAAGAAATGCTGTGAAACCAATGAAGCAACCAAAAAGAAAAAAGCACCTGCCCTTACTGTAGGAGTTTTATAGTCCTTCTCTTCTCTTATTCATCAGCAGCATTCTCCACACTTACTTAGAATCAAGCCAACGATATAGGTAAAAAGATAGGTTTTCCTTTTGCTGCTTGCTATCTTAATTAGCTCATAAGAATATTTTAGCAAAAATAATTTGATGTACATTAATTGAAACGTGTATTACTGAAAAACAAGGAGGCATTTGCAAATATGTATATTTATCTTTATCCAATAACCAATGACTCAAACAACTAGACATCAATTATTTCTCTACCTCTATACCAGCTGCTGTAGTCCATCTGGGCAACTATAAGAGAAATGCCACAGACTGGGCGGCTTATAAAAAAATAGAAATTTATTTCTCACACTCTGAAGGCTGGGAAGATCACGATCTTGGCACTGTTCAATTCCTGAATTCTATATGTGGTGATAGCCCTCCTCCTGCCTTACAGATGGCCGTATCTTGCTCTGTCTTCACATGATAGAAGGTGCAAGAGAGATTTTGGGGGTCTCTTTCATGAGGGTTCCACTCTTATGACCTAATAACCTCTCCAAAGTCTTGTCTCCAAATACCATCACACTGGGGATTACATTTCAACATACAAATTTAGGGGTAAGGAAACAAATTTAGGGTTAGGAAACACTAACATTCAAGGCAAAAGCACCAAGTGGTCAAGTTTCATTATTTCTTTGACTATATTCATGCACAAAAAAGTTAAATATAATCTCAATTATTGAATCAACACTGCTGTATCTGACATAATATCAGTGTTCAGTGTTTTGCATCCTTTTATTCATTACTACTTATGCTACAGAGCTTTTTTAGACATTTTTCCCCTTAATCACCTAGCTTCAACTGCAAAATTGTACCACCATGGATCTACAGTGTATCTGCTTGCGGATTCTGATCCTTCAGAAGACTAAAGCCATTGTGATATCCAAGATATGCTCTCTCTCTCTCTAGTCGCTAAGTCATGTCCTACTCTTGTGACCCCATGGACTGTAGCCTGCCAGGCTCCTCTTTCCATGGGATTCCCCAGGAAGAATACTGGAGTGGTTTGCCATTTCCTTCTCCAGAGGATCTTCCCAACCCAAGAATTGAATCCAGGTCTCCTGCAATGCAAGCAGATTCTTTACCAACTGAACTATGAGGGAAGCCCCCCAAAGAATCCATTTTCATTTCCTTGAAGGTGAAAAGACTCCCTTTGAGAATGTATGGTCTCAATAATTCTTTTGGATAAGGTGCAAATCACACAATTCTCCATAACACTGCTAATATGAAAACAAAATCTCTCTCTGTCAATTAATTTATATGTGTATTTATATACCTCATTATTTTCAACAATTAAAAATGCCATTTTAGTGTACTAGGGTTAGGCAGGAGGGCTGGTTGTGAGGGAGATGACAGAGCTTCACCCTTGGGTAGGACATAGCTTTGTATGTTTATGCCTAGAAATTATTCTCAAAAGGAGCTTGCATATAATTGATAATGACCATAATAAAAGCAGTAAAAGGGCCTCAAGAAATATTATAAGAAATAATTAATGCCTAAAAGGCAGCTTTGTGCATTCATTATCACCCTCATTCACATCTGTTTTATTATATATGCCTTTTTATATGATGTTGAAGAAGAACAGATAGTTTTCTATTCACCCTGCAAAGTTCCACAGCATGTCAATAATATTCTTCTGAGTTCTTAATGAGAGTCTTTAAATTTCAATAAAGAATGTGCTTTCATTTGGGAACTCATGAAGAGTTTTCAGCAATTCATTCCCAGACAATATTTTATGGGATCATTATGCCAGAAATTTCACTAAGTAATATTACTCAAATAATTCAATAAGAAAATATCTCTGTAAATAGTTTTCTTGATCCTTATAGTGTCAATTTATTAAGCAGTCTTTTTTTTAAATCAAGCCACTCTAATGTTATCAAATCCACAATGTTGTTTTTAATAATTTCATTACCGCAATGCTTGTCAGAACAAATTAAATTAATGATAAATTAAATTTATTTTTTAACATATAATTTAGCACTATTTTGTTTGCAGTACTTTGCCAGTAATAAAGTTTGCTCTGCAAATGAAATGAAATATTTAGAAACTGATTTTAAATAGTTTGGTTTAAAAAAATCCATGAACCAGTAAGATAACAGTCACAGCAAATTTTTTTTATTATTTAAAATTTTAGATGATCATCTTGGTTCTGTATTTTTATATACAAAATATGCTAAGATAATGGAAGAGAAAAAACATGATTTAGTATTAGTTATGTACTTTTGACTCTGTAGGAGAGGACGAGGGTAGGACAATATGGAAGAATGGCATTGAAACATGTAAATTATCACATGTGAAATAAATCACCAGTCCAGGTTTGATGCATGATACAGGGTGCTTGGGGCTGGTGCACTGGGATGACCCAGAGGGATGGGATGGGGAGGGAGATGGGAGAGGGGTTCAGGATGGGGAACACATGTACACCCATGGCAGATTCATGTCAGTGTATGGCAAAACCAATACAATATTGTAAAGTAAAAAAATAAATAAAATTTTTAAAATATATGATTTTAAAAATAATATGTAATAATAAAAACCAATTTAAAAATTCCCCTTAAAGAAATTTACAGCAAAATTCAAATCCTAAGCTTTTGCTAGTACATTTAGCCATTAAAAGTAAATACATGGAAATTCAAGCAAGTGATCACTGGCACACTGCTAACAACATGAACTCTGGGATCAAGTTGCCAAGTTTGAACCTGAGTTCCAACATCTACTCTCTGGATGACCATTGGCTTAGTAATTAGTTACTAATTATTTATTCTCTTTATTTCACATTCTTATTCTGTGAGAGATATTAGTGGTGTCTAGAAAGAAACCAGGCACCAAACAGTTGAGATTTTATTATTCAAATTGTATGAAATTTTAGAGCAGTCAAACTACCTTGTGATAGAATTCAGTGCAAATAACTAGCAATTAGGATTGACTAGGAAAGACCATAAGGGGATGTTCTCTATGTATCATGATGGGGTTGCTGTTAAATGGAAGAATGCATTTGTCAAATCATCAAAGTTTGTCTTATATCTCATAATTTCAATATATGTAGATGATGCCTCATTTATGTTTAAAACATAAAATGATAAAAAAAAAAGAAGTTCAACATAAATCCAGTATAGCATAGAGTGAAAGTATAATAATAGCCAAACCATTAGTGACTGCTGTGGAGGTCAGGGCTTGAGGTGGCCCAGCTTTGCTGTTGTGATGTTGACAGTTACTGGCCTTGAGACCAACCTTCCTTCTTCACTCTACAAATATATGTGTGTCTTTATAGCAAATACATCGAAGTTGAACAGTATATAAACTCTGAGGAGGTAAAAATGGGAGCTAATGCTGTCATTTCTTAGTTTGTCTCCTTATTTACAGAAGGATTTGAACTTCAGTAAGCACTCTTTAGTTACTCCCCTGGTGGCTCAGACAGTAAAGCATCTGTCTACAATGTGGGAGACCTGGATTCGATCCCTGGGTTGGGAAGATTCCCTGGAGAAGGAAATGACAACCCACTCCAGTACTCTTGCCTAGAAAATCCCATGGATGGAGGAGCCTGGTGTCCATGGGGTAACAAAGAGTCGGACACAACTGAGAGACTTCACTTTCAAGCACCCTTTAAGCTTAAGTTAAGTGGGAGACTTTTTCATTCATTAAATAAGAACATAGAACTATTCTCAATTTAGGTACATCTGTTCCTAGAAACTAAAAATGTGGTATTCTGGCTCATTTTTCTTTCATCCATCTATCAACTCTGCTTTTCCTTACATGTTATTTCCAATTCTTTCATAAGGCCAGGGAAATGCGTGACAATCCATTTATACACAAGCATTCATTTTAAGGGAAGAAAGACTATTTCCCACAAGACAGGTGTCAAAGCGTGCATCAAAAACTAGACATCCTGGCCCATGATATGGATGGTAGCTATGATTATCTTCAATAAATCATGTGGCATAGATTTCCAACAACCAGGAAAATAGATGATAGGTCACTGATTATACCAGAACAATGGCTACATACACCATCCTCAGGGAGGCAATAAAGTGAAGAAAACAGATACTGTGCAGCCTGAATGCTGGGTACAACAGTATGTTGGGCAATTTATTTATTTAAAATATCAGTGCTTTTTTTATTTTAAAAATGTGGGTTATAATGCTATTTGCCTTAATAGAGAATAAGATAAAATGAAAGAAAGTTATGACCAACCTAGATAGCAAATTAAAAAGCAGAGACATTACTTTGCCAACAAAGGTCTGCCTAGTCAAGGCTATGGTTTTTCCAGTGGTCATGTATGGATGTGAGTATTGGACTGTGAAGAAAACTGAGCACGGAAGAATTGATGCTTTTGAACTGTGGTGTTGGAGAAGACTCTTGAGAGCCCCTTGGACTGCAACGAGATCCAACCAGTCCATCCTAAAGAAGATCAGTCCTGGGTGTTCATTGGAAGCACTGATGCTGAAGCTGAAACTCCAATGTTTTGGCCACCTCATGTGAAGAGTTGACTCATTGGAAAAGACTCTGATGCTGGGAGGGATTGGGGGCAAGAGGAGAAGGGGACCACAGAGGATGAGATGGCTGGATGGCATCACCAACTCAGTGGACATGAATTTGGGTAAACTCCGGGAGTTGGTGATGGGCGGGGTGGCCTGGCGTGCTGCAATTCATGGGGTGGCAAAGAGTCAGACACGACTGAGCAACTGAACTGAACTGAAAGAGTATTTTAAATGCTGTCTGTCAATGCAATTATGTTTTATTAATGTAATATTCAGAACTCCAAAATTTTATGGTTATTTAGAATTATTATTTTATTTATTTTATATTGCACTGTAGTTGATTAACAATGTTGTGATAGTTTCAGGTGTACAGCAAAGTGTTTCAGTTATATGTATGCATATAGTTTTCTTACTGAAATTATTTCCCATTTAGATTATTACAGAATGTCTAGCAGCATTCTCTGTGCTATGCAGTAGGTATCTGCTGCTTATCTATTTTATATATAGCAGTGTGTACATATCCACCCTGATCTCCCAAGCTATTCCTCTCCCACCCACTTTCTCCCTGGTAACCATAAGCTTGTTTTCTAAGTCTGTGAGTCAGTTTTGTTTTGAAAACATGTTAATTTATATCACATTTTTTTAGTTCTGCATACAAATGATATTATATGACATTTATCTTTCTCTGACTGGCTTACTTCACTTAACATGACCATCTCTGGTTTCATTCATGTTGCTCCAAATGGCACCATTTCATTCTTTTTAATATCTGAGTAATATATTTCTATATATGTACCACATCTTCTTTATCTATCCATCCGTTGATGGACATTTAGGTTGCTCTCATGTCTTGGCTATTGTAAATAGTGCTGCAGTGAACATTGCAGTGCATGTACCATTTTGAACCATGTTTTTCTCCAGATACATGTCCAGGAGTGGGATTGATGGATCATATGGGAGCTCTATCTCTAGTTTCATAAGGAACTTTCATACTGTTCATTTTAATGACTGTACCAATTTACACCCCCAGCAACAGTTTGGGAGGCTTCTTTTTTTCTCCACAACCACTGCAGAATTTATTGTTTGTAGATTTTTGATGATGCTCTTCTGACTGCTGTGAGGTAATGTCTCATTGTAGTTCTCATTTGATTTTTTGTAATGTTTAGCTAGGTTGAACATTTTTTCTTGTGACTATTGGCTATCTGCATGCCTTATTTGGAGAAATATCTATTTAGATCTTCTGCTCATTTTTTCCTTTTCTCCTTTGCTTTTCACTTCCCTTCTTTTCACAGCTATTTGTAAGGCCTCCTCAGACAGCCATTTTGCTTTTTTGCATTTCTTTTTCTTGGGGGTGGTCTTGATTCCTGTCTCCTGTACAGTGTCACGAACCTCCACTCATTTTTTGATTGGGCGGTTTTTTATAATATTGAGCCATGTGATTTATCTATAAATTTTGGAGACTAATCCATTGTCAGTTACATCATTTGAAAATATTTTCTGTCAATCTCAAGATTGTCTTCTCATTTTGTTTATGGTTTCTTTTGCTGTGCAAAAGCTTTTGAGTTTAATTAGGTACCATTTGTTTATTTTTGTTTTTAGTTCCATTACTCTAGGAGACATATCAAACAAGATATTCCTCCAATTTATGTCAGAGAGTAGCTTGCCTTATTTTCCTCTCTGTTTTATAGTATCCATCTTACATTTAGTTCCTTAATCTATTTTGAGTTCATTTTTATGTATGTTGTAGCTATGTTGCAATTTTATTGTTTTACATACAACTGTCCTATTTCCCTAGCATCATTTATTGAAGAGACTGTATTTCTTCCATTGGATATTTTTGCCTCCTCTGTCATAGATCAGGTGACGTTGGATCATTGAAAAAGCGAGAGAGTCCCAGAAAAACATCTACTTCTGCTTTACTGAGTGTGCCAAGCCTTTGATTGGGTGGATCACAACAAACTGTGGGAAATTCCTAAAGAAATGGAAATACTAGACCACCTGACCTGCCTCCTGAGAAATCCATATGCAGGTCAAGAAGCAGCAGTTAGAACTGGACTTGGAACAGCAGGCTGGTTCCAAACTGGGAAAGGAGTATGTCAAGGCTGTATTTTGTCACCCTGCTTATTTAAATTCTATGAAGAGTACATTATAAGGAATGCTGGACTGGATGAAGCAAAAGCTGGAATCAAGATTGCTGGAAGAAATAGCAATATGTAGATGACACCACCCTTATGGCAGAAAGCAAAGTAGAACTAAAGAGCTTCTTGATGAAAGAGGAGAGTGAAAAAGTTGGCTTAAAACTCAACATTCAGAAAACTAAGATCATGACATCTGGTCCCATCACTTCATGGCAAATGGATGGGGAAACAATGGAAATAGTGACAGACTATTTTTGTGGGCTCCAAAAACTACAGATGGTGACTGCAGCCATGAAATTAAAAGATGTTTGCTCCTTGGAAAAAAAGTTGTGACTAACCTATACAGCATATTAAAAAGCAGAGACATTACTTTTCAACCAAGTTCTGTCTAGTCAAAGCTTTGGTTTTTCAGTAGTCATGTATGGATGTGAGAGTTGGACTATAAAGAAAGCTGAGCACTGAAGAATTGGTGCTTTTGAACTGTGGAGTTGAAGAAGACTCTTGAGAGTCCCTTGGATCTAAAGGAGATCCAACCTGTCAATCCTAAAGGAAATCAATCCTGAATGTTCATTCAAAGGACTGATACTGAAGCTGAAATTCCAATACTTTGGCCACCTGATGCGAAAAACTGATTTATTTGAAAAGTCCCTGATGCTGGGAAAGACTGAAGATGGGAGGAGAAGGGGACAACAGCAGATGAGATGGTTGGATGGCATCACCGACTCAATGGACAGGAGTTTGAGCAAGCTCCAGGAGTTGGTGATGGACAGGTAAGTGTGGCATGCTGCAGTCCATGAGGTCTCAAAGCATCGGAAACAACTGAGTGGCTGAACTGAACTGAACTGAGATGACCAGTCATTTCTGGGCTTTCTAGCCAGTTCTGTTGACCTATAGTTCTGTTTTTGTGCCAGTACCATAATGACATTTTGGAGAATTTTTGTCATAAAAGGGTGATTTGTTGTTGTTGTTCAGTAACTAAGCCATGTCCAGCTCTTTGTTACCCAGTGGACTGTAACACACCAGCCTCCTCTGCCCACCATCACATGGAATTTGCTCAAATTCATATATATTGAGTTGGTGAAACTATGTAATAATCTCTCTTTATTTATTTTTCTGGGCTCCAAAATCACTGCAGATGGTGACTGCAGCCATGAAATTAAAAGACGCTTATTCCTTGGAAGGAAAGTTATGACCAACCTAGATAGCATATTCAAAAGCAGAGACGTTACTTTGCCAACAAAGGTTTGTCTAGTCAAGGCTATGGTTTTTCCTGTGGTCATGTATGGATGTGAGAGTTGGACTGTGAAGAAGGCTGAGTGCCAAAGAATTGATGCTTTTGAACTGTGGTGTTGGAGAAGACTCTTGAGAGTCCCTTGGACTGCAAGGAGGTCCAACCAGTCCATTCTGAAGGAGATCAACCCTGGGATTTCTTTGGAAGGAATGATGCTAAAGCTGAAACTCCAGTCAGTACTTTGGCCACCTCATGCGAAGAGCTGACTCATTGGAAAAGACTCTGATGCTGGGAGGGATTGGGGGCAGGAGGAGAAGGGGATGACAGAGGATGAGATAGCTGGATGGCATCACTGACTCGATGGACGTGAGTCTGAGTGTACTCTGGGAGTTGGTGATGGACAGGGAGGCCTGGCGTGCTGCGATTCATGGGGTCTCAAGGAGTCGGACACGACTGAGGGACTGATCTGATCTGATCTGATCTGATCTGATGTAATCATCTCATCCTCTGTCACTCCCCTTCTCCTTTTGCCTTCAATCTTTCCCAGCATCAGGGTCTTTTTCACTGTGTCAAATCTTTACATCAGGTGGCCAATGTATTGAAGCTTCAACAACAGTCCTTCCAGTGAATATTCAGAGTTGATTTCCTTTAGGATTGACTGCTTTGATCTCCTTGCAGTTCAAAGGACTCTCAAGAGTCTTCTCCAGCACCAGAATTAGAAAACATCAAAACTTTGGCATTCAGCCTTCTTTGGCAAAAGCCTTTCTTCAGCCTTTCTCATATCCATACATGACTACTGGAAAAACTCTAGCTTTGACTATGAAGACCTTTGTTGGCAAAATGATGTCTCTACCTATCATAAATTTCTCATAACTTTCCTTTCAAGCAGCAAGTGTCTTTGAATTTCATTGCTGCAGCCACAATCCTGCAATGGTTTTAGAGCCCAGGAAAATAAAATGTGTCACTGCTGCCACTTTTTCACCTTATATTTGCCATGAAGTGCATAGGACAAGATGCCATGATCTTAGTTTTCGTTTTTTTTTCCCCCCAATATTAAGCTTCAAGCCAGCTTTTCAGTCTCCTCTTTCACCTTCATCAAGAGGCTTTTTAGTCCCTCTTTGCTTTTTGCCATTAGAGTGGTATCATCTGCATATCTGAGGTTGTTGTTATTTCTCCCTGCAAGTTTGATTCCAGGTTATGATTCGTCCACCCCAGTATTTCACATGAGGTACTCTACATAGAAATTAAATATGCAGCATGATAATATACAGACATCATAATTCTTTCCCGATTTTGAACTAGTCAGTTTTTTCAGTTTTTGTCAAAATTTTTTCTGCATCTATTGGTATGATCATATGATTTTTATTCTTCAATGTGTCAATGTCATGTATCATAGTGACTGATTTTTGGACATTGAAAAATCCTTGCATCCCTGGGAAAAATCCCACTCGATCATGGTGTATGCACTTTTTAATGTATCATTGGATTTTAATTGCTAGTGTATTGTTGAAGGCTTTTGTGTCTATGTTCATCAGTGATATTGGCCAGTAATTTTGATTTTTTGTAGTATCATTGATTTTCTTACCAAATTAATGTAGCCTTGAAGAATGAGTTTTAGAGTATTCTTGTCTCTGAGAATTTTTGAATCATTTCAGAAGAATACAAGTTAACTCTTCTCTAAATATTTGATAGAATTTGCCTTTGAAGCCATTCATAGTATCTCATTGTTCTTTGTATGTCTGCTCATATGTTGTAACTTGTTTTTCATTTCTAATTCTATTGATTTGAGTCCTCTGCCTTTTTTCCTTGATGAGTCTGTCTAAAGGGTTATCAATTTCTTTTATCTTCTCAAGGAACCAGCTTTTAGTTTAATTTCTATTTTTTATATCTTCATTTTTTTCATTTATTTCTGCTCTAATCTTTTTTTTCCCTTCTACTATCTTCAAGGTTTTTTTTTTTTTTTTTTCCTTTATCTAGTTGCTTTAAGTATAAAGTTAGGTTGTTTATTTGATGTTTTTCTTGTTTCTTAAGGTGGGATTGTATTGCTATAAATTTCCCTCTTAGAAATACTTTTGCTGCATCTTATAGGGGCTGTGTCTTATTCCTCTGGTGGGTAGGACTGTCCTCAGGAAGACTTTAAGCTACTTTTCTGCTGAAGATTGGGGCTGTATTCCTACCCTGTTGGTTAGCCTGAAGCATCCCAGCATTGGAAGGTAGATGCTATAGGATGGGGCTAATGGTGGCTTCTAGAAGGGCTCGCACCAATGAATACTCCTCCAGATCTACTGCTACCAATGCTTTTGTTCCCACATACACGTCTACCTCCACAGGAGACCATCCAGTACTAGCAGGAGGCATGGCCTAGTCTCTAGTTGGAGAGAGAGTTTTCCCTGAGTCCTGTGAGCACAGGTCCTTGAATCCACCCTCCAAAACTGGACTCTCTGTTTCCCCCAGTCATGTGTAATTTCTGTAATCAAACCCTACTGGCTTTCCAAGCCAGATTCTCTGGGGGTTTCCCCTCCTGTTGCTAGACCCCTAAGCTAGAAATAGGGCTTAGAAATTTCACTTCTGTTTGAAAACTTCTGTGGTATAATAATTTTCCAGTTTGTACATCATCCACCTGTTGGATATTGGATTTTATTTTATCACAATTGCACCCCTCCTACTATGTTATTGTCATAGTAGTCCATAGTAGTAGATCATAGTCCAAGATCCCTTGGAAGAGGAAATGACAACCCACTCCAGTATTCTTGCCTGGAAAATTCCATGGAAAGAGGAGCCTAGCAGGCTACAGTCCATGGGGTTGCAAAGAGTCTGACACAACTGAGTGCACTTGACAACATCTTATTGTGGCTTCTTCTTTGTCTTTGGATGTTTGGATGTAGGGCGTATTTTTTTGGCTGATTCCAGCTCTTTTTGTTGATGGTTGTTCAACAGTAACTTGTTATTTTGGGGTTCTTATAAGAAGAGTTGAGCTCAGATATTTCTACTCCCAGAATTATTGTTATTTTCACCTTCATCTTTGCACTAGTAGTCAGAAACTAGAAAAATAAAAGCCTCAGAAAGCTATGAAATTGAAATCACACTTCTGAAGAGCAATCATACTGAACAGATCTTTATTCAAACTTGTTATTTCTTTGGAGTTTATTTTTGAATAACATAAAGATTATGATGCAGTATCCCCTAAATATTCCAGATTTGGAAAAGTTATCAAGCTATACATAGACAAAAGTTCTGTGTGTTGTAAAAGGTATGAGACTACAGATATAAAACATAAAGTCTTGGTTTGTGGCAGGGCACAGTTGATTTTAGTAAAAATTACAGTGTTCAAAAGTAGAATATCATAAATGTCAAGTTATACTTCAGCTAAGATTTGCTAAATATGCATTATTATCAGGGTTTTAAAATACTGAGATATCAAAGGAAGTTTAAATATATACATATATACATAGAGCACTGCATAACATTGTTGTATTTCTAAACCAATTTGGAAACATAAAGATCTCAGGAAAGTTCATTCTCTCTGGTCTTTTCTTTAGAGTTGCATAGAAATAGCTGGCACTGTGATATTTTGTTTTATGTTTTAATTGCAATTCTGAAAGCATACATATCCCAGCTGACTTTTTGGATTACAGCTTGATAAAAAGCAAGAGTGCTTTACACCCCATTTCCTGCCACAGGTAATTTCCTTTGAATCCTTAGAGAGACCAGCAATTTTACACTTTTCACTTGAGGGAGCCACTTCTGGTGTTAAAATAAAACAAAAATAAAGAGCCAAGAAAAAAGGGGGAAAGCCCTTGCCTTATTTTTCAAAGTTACATCCATCCAAAGACTTTCTCTGGTCAAACACAGAGCAGCTATAAAATCTAAATGAAGGACTGGAGTCAAATATTTCCTAATTGCCTGTTTTTCAATACCATCTGTTCTTTTGCTGCATTTGGTTATGTGCCACTAAATATATAAAACTAAGTTAGTTACACTATATTACCCCAAAAGATGCCGTGTGTTAGTAAAGATTGTGGAAAATTATTCAACTTCCAGAAATATATTAAAGACATAAAAACACATTTATCTGTGAATAAATTTTAAGTCCCTCTCATTCACCTTCATTTTCTGTTTTATTTTTGTTTATTAATATATGAAGTATTGAATATAAGGAGGTTTAATTTAAAACATTGGGCAATATTTGATGTTATTTATGATAGTAAAATAGTCATTTCTATCACTGTTGTATAATGATGCTTTCTTGACCCTCAGAGGCTTTTGTAGGGTTCTCTCGATGACCACTGCTGGGAGAAGAGTCCTTTTAGTTTAAGTGTGACCATCCTCTGATCAGTTAAAGGTAGAAAATAAGCTTAAACCAAGTGTTTGTATTCATGCAAAAGAAATAGTTGATGCTTGAATCATTCAATTAATTCACACATCTTTGTGTGTGTATACCAAATGAGTAATTAAAAGAATGTTTATTCAGCCACAGAGATAGTCTTCTATGTTGTTCATTTCTCAAAGTAGTGAGAGATCAATTTTGTTGCAACAATCCCAGGAGACTTATATCCTTTTTTCTTGGCCCTGAAGTTAATTAGGGAGAGGGGAAAGCTAATGAAAATAATTGAGTGCTTACCAAATGCCAGCTGCTTATCAAATATCAGGTATAGTGCCAGAAATGTTGTGGAGGGCTTAAATCCACAGGCTTTGGAGTCAGATATAGTTTAAATTAGAACTAACTTGTTTAGTGATATTTGGAAGTTTCTTACTTCTCTACAGGCTTTATTCTCTCAAGTGTAAAAAAGAAATAATACTGTCACCTGTTTAAGTGATTTCTGTAAGAATAAACACGCACAAATACCATTCATATAATTTATTTATCGTCTTTAACTCATCTTACAAAATGATTTGAGACAGGTGAAGCTTTATTATATACATTTCTTAATTTTTTTTTTCTTTTTTTTTTTTTTTAATTCTTTAATCTAAATATAAATAATTTACTCTTTCCCTGTGTTTTCTCATCAACATTTACTGAAACCGAGGTGTTTGTCACCTTGCTATGCCATCACATTCATCCATGTCACTCTTTGGATAGTATTACAACCATAGTTTGCCTAAGACCTTTGAGCATATTATCTAAATGCAACTTTGCCATAAACATTATATCCAGTCACTAAAGAGTTTTGTGGTGTTTTTGTCCCCCTCCCCATCTCAAAAAAAAAAAAAAAAAAAAAAATGAAAATTTAAACATTCCAAAATTTTAACAATTTTGAGCAGAAGACTATTAAAGATTATTAGTAAAAAAATATTCTAAGATTGTGAACAATAGAAAATCTCCTGCATTTATATATGAAGTGAAGTCAAGAGAGTTTAACATTGACATTCTATGGACCCCAAACTTTTTGGTAAATGTCAGATTTACTCTTGTAAAAATAATCTTTTTTTTTTTTTAAAGGAAAGTGCTTTAGCATAGAGGCACAATGGTGGAATTTCTGAACATGCAATTATAGTTTGTCCTTTGACTAGCTATTTAAGTACAAAAAAAGTTTCTGCTTAAAAAGGAAAGACCTAAAAGCGATTATTCTTAGAATTCCCATTATTTTAATTACAGAAACCAGGATATAATTTTGCAAAGGTTAATTTGGTTTAGAATTTATAGCTCAATCTTCTGTTATAGATTACTCCAATTTCCCTAGACTAGAAGTAATACTAATAAAAGAAAGGATGAAGAAATTTTTGCAATTAAACATTTAAAATGACAATTAATTAAATATGTAAGTTTACATATTGGCGATTATAGAACAATTACAACTTTTAGTTATTCAAACTAGCTTGAATGAAAAACTTATTGAATTTGTATGCATCTATTTTTAATAATAATCTCTCCTGAACTCAAATAGTTATTCAAACCCTTTGCTTGTCTTTAGTAGATTCCTTAGTGTGTGTTCCACAGATACCTCATAAGGATTTTTTTAACTTCCCAATCCTCCCCACACTTAATAATACAACTTGTTTCACACAATAGAAAAGCCTGAGTTTAAGATATCCTGATCTCCTTAGTATTGCAATAAAAATGCATGTACCATTTGTAAAATTAACTCGAAATCACATCTGGTCTCTGATCTGGAGTTTTGATTGAATTAGTATGACCTTTGCTTCTAACAAGTTCAAGCCCTTGGAAAGCATTCTTTATTTTTAATTCAAGTGCAGTTGATTTACTATGCTATATTACTTTCTAATATCTGAATATAT
>NW_011494829.1:1475546-1490356 GCF_000754665.1 Bison bison bison
TATATATACACATATACCACTATCCACTATCCCTGGTGGCTCAGAAGGTGAAGAATCTACCTACAATGCCAGAGACCCAGGTTCAATCCCTGGGTTGGAAAGATCTCCTGGAGGAGGAAATGGCAACCTATTCTAGTATTCTTGCCTGGAGAATCCCATGGACAGAGGAAGATGGCAGGCTACAGTCCATGGGGTTGCAAAGAGTCAGACATGATTGAACAACTAACAATTTTAATTTCATATATTTATATATGTGTGTGCATGTGTGTGTGTGTGTGTGTATCTATAGTCTTTGCTATATTGTTTTCAATTATGATTTATCATCAGATACTGAATATATTCCTTGTACTATACAGTAGATCATTATGGTTATCTTTTTTATATATAATTGTGTGTATCTATTAATCCCAAATTCCTAAATTGTCCCTCTCTCTCCCTTTGCTAACCTTAAGCCTGTTTCCTATGACTCTGAGTCTGTTTTCATTTTATAAATAAGTTTGCATCATTTTTTTTTTAGATTCTACATATAAGCAATATCATAAGCTATTTATCTTTCTTTGTCTGACTTACTTTGATATTGCATGCATGCTAAATTGCTTTGGTCATGCCTGACTCTATGTGACTCTATGGACTGTAGCCTGCCAAGTTCCCCTGTCCATGGGGAAGACCTAGCATGATAATATCTAGATTCAAAAGTGTTCCTTTTCTATGTTTTTAAATATTCTCAAACTGCTCATATTTTTAAGTTGATTAACAAGTGTTTTTTATTAAATAGTTTATCTCACATTAAAACTCCTTGAATGAAATTTGCTCAGAACATTCATGTGTTCTTGTTTTCATAATCTTCCATTTGACTTCCATCCTTGCACTTCTTTATACACAAGTGGCCTGAAACTTAAAAAATACTCTCCATTTTTTTTATATTATACTTATCCATGATTCCTCAGAAGCTTTTGATAAGTAACCATTACTTATAAATTTCTCTTTCTTCCTCTTAAGATGCTGTGCAGTCTTGCTGTTTTTAATATAAACTTCTTTTGTCTATCATTGTCTTTCTCTTCTTTGCTACTCACTAAGTCTTAGTGTCTCTAAAATTTGAGTTCCTTTGTGTTAAAATTAATCTTCAAAACCCTAATTAATATTTTATAACTCTTTAATTACAAATTTATGTTAATTAAATCTGTTATGACAGATTTAAGTTGATTTTTCCTTTACCTTCTTGTGCCTAGAACTGAGAAATGTCCAAGTATTCAGATTAAAATTGCTCATCAAATACTTATGGATGATTCAAATGGATAAAATTAGATCAGAAAAAAACAGCATGGAAAAGAAATATTCTGGGAAAATGTACAGGCTAGATGGCAATGGATTTCTTAAACTGTAACATGGAGGCTAGAAGACCTAACAATAGTGCTTTGAACTTTATAGGTAAAACTATTTTCTACCAGGAAAACTCAACCAAACTACCAGTCATCTAGGAGAAGTTTAAGTAAGAATGGCTTCACAGGTGAATTCTACCAAAAATTTAGAGAAGAGCTAACACCTATCCTACTTAAACTCCTTTAGAAAATTGGAGAGAAAGGAAAACTCCCATACTCATTCTACAATGAAAAACTCCTAAATTCATTCTACAAGGACAACCCTGATACCAAAACCAGGCAAAGATGACACAAAAAAAGAAAACTATGGGCCAATATCATTGATAAACATAGATGCAAAAATCCTCAACAAAACTTTAGCAAACAGAATTCAGCAACATAGTAAAAAGATCATAGATCATGATCAAGTGAGCTTTATTCCAAAGATGCAATATTAGCAAATCAATCAATATGACACATTATATTAATAAATAGCAAGATAGAGGCCATATAATTATTTAAACAGATTCAGAGAAAGCCTTTGACAAAATTCAATACCCATATGTGATAAAAACTCTCTCCAAAAAGTAGGCATAGAAGGAACATACCTCACCATAATAAAAGCCACATACTACAAACACATAGCAAACATTATCCTCAATGGCAAAAAAAAAAAAAACCTGAAAGCATTTCCTTTAAAATAAAGAACAAGACAAGGGTGCCCACTTTCTTACCACTACTATTCAAGATAGGTTTGGAAGTCCTAGCCACAGCAATCAGAAAAGAAAAATGAAATAAAAGGAATCCAGATTGGAAAAGAAGAAGTAAAACTCTAACTGTTTGCAGATGACATGATCCTCTACATAAAAAACCCTAAAGATGTCATCAAAAAATTACTAAAACTGAATCAATGAATTTGATTCAGTTTTAGTAATTAGCGGGCGGCTGCAACTGGTGCACTAAGTGTGGCTGAGAGGAGCTACCCCACGTCCGAGGTCAGGGGCAGAAGCTGGGAGGAACCCATACCCGAAGGCCAGCGGCCAAGAGGAATTACCCCACGTTCGAGGTCAAGGGCAGCAGCCGAGAGTGCCAGGCCGTGACGGCGCAGGAATGGCCGAGAGGAGCTACCCACGCCCAAGGTCAGGGGCGGTGGCTGGCAGGAGCTACCCGACTCCCCCATGCCCGAGGCCAGGGGCGGCAGCCAGGAGAACCAAATCCACGTCCAAGGAGCGGTGGCTGCATGGGCTCAGGAGGGCCAAGAGGAGCTATTCCATGTTGAAGGTCAGGAAGGGTGGTGATGAAGAGATACCCCTCATCCAAGGTAAGGAGCAGCGGCTGTGCTTTGCTGGACCAGCCGTGAAGAGATACCCCATACCCAACGTAGGAGAAACCCAAGTAAGACAGTAGGTGTTGCAAGAGGGCATCAGAGGGCAGACACACTGAAACCATACTCACAGAAAACTAGTCAATCTAATCAAACTAGGACCACAGCCTTATCTAACTCAATGAAACTAAGCAATGCCCGTGGGGCAACCCAAGATGGGCGGGTCATGGTGGAGAGATCTGACAGAATGTGGTCCACTGGAAGTCAGATCAGATCAGTTACTCAGTCGTGTCCAACTGTGACCCCATGAATCGCAGCACGCCAGGCCTCCCTGTCCATCACCAACTCCCGGAGTTCACTCAGACTCACGTCCATCGAGTCAGTGATGCCATCCAGCCATCTCATCCTCTGTCGTCCCCTTCTCCTCTTGCCCCCAATCCCTCCCAGCATCAGAGTCTTTTCCAATGAGTCAACTCTTCGCATAAGGTCCACTGGAGAAAGGAATGGCAAACCACTTCAGTATTCTTGCCTTGAGAACCCCATGAACAGTAATGAAAGGCAAAATGATAGGCTACTGAAAGAGGAACTCCCCAGGTCAGTAGGGGCCCAATATGCTACTGGAGATCAGTGGAGAAATAACTCCAGAAAGAATGAAGGGATGGAGCCAAAGCAAAAACAATACCCAGCTGTGGATGTGACTGGTGATAGACGCAAGGCCCGATGCTGTAAAGAGCAATATTGCATAGGAACCTGGAATGTCAGGTCCATGAATCAAGGCAAATTGGAAGTGGTCAAACAGGAGATGGCAAGAGTGAATGTCGACATTCTAGGAATCAGCGAACTAAAATGGACTGGAATGGGTGAATTTAACTCAGATGACCATTATATCTATTACTCTGGGCAGGAATCCCTTAGAAGAAATGGAATAGCCATCATGGTCAACAAAAGAGTCTGAAATGCAGTACTTGGATGCAATCTCAAAAATGACAGAATGATCTCTGTTCATTTCCAAGGCAAAAAAATTCAATATCACAGTAATCCAAGTCTATGCCCCAACCAGTAATGCTGAAGAAGCTGAAGTTGAATGGTTCTATGAAGACCTACAAGACCTTCTAGAACTAACACCCAAAAAAGATGTCTTTTTCATTATAGGGGACTGGAATGCAAAAGTAGGAAGTCAAGAAACATCTGGAGTAACAGGCAAATTTGGCCTTGGAATACGGAATGAAGCAGTAGTCTTGCCAAGAAAATGCACTGGTCATAGCAAACACCCTCTTCCAACAATACAAGGGAAGACTCTACACATGGACATCACCAGATGGTTAACACCAAAATCAGATAGATTATATTCTTTGCAGCCAAAGATGGAGAAGCTCTATACAGTCAACAAAAACAAGACCAGGAGCTGACTGTGGCTCAGATCATGAATTCCTTATTATCAAATTCAGACTTAAATTGAAGAAAGTAGGGAAAACCACAAGACCATTCAGGTATGACTTAAATTAAATTCCTTATGATTATACAGTTGAAGTGAGAAATAGATGTAAGGGCCTAGATCTGATAGATAGAGTGCCTGATGAACTATGGACTGAGGTTAATGACATTGTACAGGAGACAGGAATCAAGACCATCCCCATGGAAAAGAAATGCAAAAAGCAAAATGGCTGTCTGGGGAGGTCTTACAAATAGCTGTGAAAAGAAGAGAAGTGAAAAGCAAAGGAGAAAAGGAAAGATATAAGCATCTGAATGCAGAGTTCCAAAGAATAGCAGGAAGAGATAAGAAAGCCTTCTTCAGCAATCAATGCAAAGAAATAGATTGCTTTGAAATAGAAATAGTCTTTCCCCTAGGGATCTCTTCAAGAAAATTAGGGATAACAAGGGAATATTTCATGCAAAGATGGGCTCAATAAAGGACAGAAATGATATGGACCTAACAGAAGCAGAAGATATTAAGAAGAGGTGGCAAGAATACACAGAAGAACTGTACAAAAAAGATCTTCACGACCCAGATAATCACAATGGTGTGATCACTGACCTAGAGCCAGACATCCTGGAATGTGAAGTCAAGTGGGCCTTAGAAAGCATCACTATGAACAAAGCTAGTGAGGGTGATGGACTTCCAGTTGAGCTATTACAAATCCTGAAAGATGATGCTGTGAAAATGCTGCACTCAATATGCCAGCAAATTTGGAAAACTCAGCAGTGGCCACAGAACTGGAAAAGTCAGTTTTCATTCTAGTCCCAAAGAAAGGCAATGCCAAAGAACGCTCAAACTACCGCACAATTGCACTCATCTCACATGCTAGTAAAGTAATGCCCAAAATTCTCCAAGCCAGGCTTCAGCAATACGTGAACCGTGAACCTCCTGATGTTCAAGCTGGTTTTAGAAAAAGCAGAGGAACCAGAGATCAAATTGCCAACATCCGTTGGATCATGGAAAAAGCCAGAGAGTTCCAGAAAAACATCTATTTCTGCTTTACTGACTATGCCAAAGCCTTTGACTGTGTGGATCACAATAGACTGTGGAAAATTCTGAAAGAGATGGGAATACCAGACCACCTGACCTGCCTCTCCAGAAATCTGTATTCAGGTCAGGAAGCAACAGTTAGAACTGGACATGGAACAACAGACTGGTTCCAAATAGGAAAAGGTGTACGTCAAGGCTGTATATTGTCACCCTGCTTATTTAACTTCTATGCAGAGTACATCATGAGGAACGCTGTCTGGAAAAACACAAGCTGGAATCAAGATTGCCGGGAGAAATATCAATAACCTCAGATATGCAGATGACACCACCCTTATGGCAGAAAGTGAAGAGGAACTCAAAAGCCTCTTGATGAAAGTGAAAGTGGAGAGTGAAAACGTTGGCTTAAAGCTCAACATTCAGAAAACGAAGATCATGGCATCCTGTCTCATCACTTCATGGGAAATAGATGGAGAAACAGTGGAAACAGTGTCAGACTTTATTTTTCTGGGCTCCAAAATCACTGCAGATGGTGACTGCAGCCATGAAATTAAAAGACTATTACTCCTTGGAAGGAAAGTTATGACCAACCTAGATAGCATATTCAAAAGCAGAGATATTACTTTGCCAACAAAGGTCCGTCTAATGAAGGCTATGGTTTTTCCTGTGGTCATGTATGGATGTGAGAATTGGACTGTGAAGAAGGCTGAGCACTGAAGAATTGATGCTTTTGAACTGTGGTGTTGGAAAAGACTCTTGAGAGCCCCTTGGACTGCGAGGAGATCCAACCAGTCCATTCTGAAGGAGATCAGCCCTGGGATTTCTTTGGAAGGAATGATGCTAAAGCTGAAACTCCAGTACTTTGGCCACCTCATGCGAAGTGTTGACTCATTGGAAAAGACTCTGATGCTGGGAGGGATTGGGGGCAGGAGGAGAAGTGGACGACAGAGGATGAGATGGCTGGATGGCATCACTGACTGGATGAACGTGAGTCTGAGTGTACTCTGGGAGTTGTTGATGGACAGAGAGGCCTGGCGTGCTGCGATTCATGGGGTCACAGAGAGTCAGACACGACTGAGTGACTGAATTGAACTGAAATCAATGAATACAGTAAGGTTGCAGGATATAAAATTAATATACATAAATCCCTTACTTTCCTATATAGTAATAATGAAAATTAATAAATAGATTAAGGAAACAATCCCATTCACCATTGCAATAAAAGAATAAAATACTTAGGAATAAATTTACCAAAGAAGCAAAAGATCTGTATACAGAAAAGTATAAAATACTGATGAAAGAAATCAAAGATGACACAAATGGATGGAGAAATGTGTCATGTTTGTGGACCGGAAGAATCAATGTAGTGAAAAAGAATATACTACACAAAGCAATGGCATCCCACTCCAGTATTCTTGCTTGGAAAATCTCATGGATGGAGGAGCCTGGTAGGCTGCAAGCCATGGGGTCGCGAAGAATCGGACAGGACTGAGCGACTTCACTTTCACTTTTCACTTTCATGCATTGGAAAAGGAAATGGCAACCCACTCCAGTGTTCTTGCCTGGAGAATCCCAGGGCCAGGGAAGCCTGGTGGGCTGCCATCTATGGGGTCGCACAGAGTTGGACACGACTGAAGCTACTTAGCAGCAGCACACAAAGCAATCTATAGATTCAATGCAATCTCTATCAAACTGCCAACAGTAATTTTTCACAGAACAAGAACATATAATTTCACAATTTATATGGAAACACAAAAGACCCGAAATCGCCAAAGCAATCTTGAGAAAGAAAAATGGAACTGGAGGAATCAACATTCCTGACTTCAAACTATACTACAAAGCTAGTCACCATGACAGAATTATACTGACACAAAGACAGAAATATAAATCAATGGAACAAAATAGTAAGTCCAGAGATTACCCCACATGCCTATGGCTATCTTATCTTTGACAAAGGAGGCAAAAATACACAATGGAGAAAAGACAGTCTCTTCAACAAGCAGTGCTGGGAAAACTGGTCAACTACATGTAAAAGAATGAAATGAGAACACTTTCTAACACCATATGCAAAAATAAACTCAAAATGGATTAAAGAAAGACCAGAAACTATGAAACTCGTAGAGGAAAACAGAACACTCTCCGTCATAAATCAAAGGAAGTTCCTCTATGACCCACCTCCAAGATTAATGGAAATGAAAACAAAAATAAACAAATGAGAACTAATTAAACTTAAAAGTTTTGCACAATGAAGGAAACTATAAGCAAGGTGAAAAGATAACCCCCAAAATGGGAGAAAATAATAGCAAACAAAGCAACTGATGAAGAATTAATCTCCAAAATATACGAACTGCTCATGCAGCTCAATATCAGAAAAATGAACAACCCAATCCAAAAGTGGGCAAAAGACCTAAATAAATATTTCCAAAAAAGACATACAGAAGGCTAGTAAAGTCAAGAAAAGATACTCGACATCACTCATTATTAGAGAAATGCAAATCAAAACCACAATGAGGTATAATCTCACACCTGTCACAATGATTGTCATCAAAAAGTCTATAAACAAAGCTGAAGAGGGTGTGAAGGAAAGGGAACCCTCTTACACCATTGGTGGGAATACAAACTGGTACAGCCACTATGGAGAACAGTGTGGAGATTCGTAAAAAAACTGGAAATAGAACTGCCACATGATGCAGCAATCCCATGGCTGGGCATACACACCAAAGGTAGCAGAATTGAAAGAGACACATATGAACTCCAATGTTTATTGCAGCACTGTTTACAATAGCTAGGATATGGAAGCAACCTATATGTCCATTGGCAGACAAATGGATAAGGAAATGTGGTACATATACACAATGGAATATTACACAGCTATAAAACAGAACACATTTGAGTCAGTTGCAATGAAGTTGATGAAACTGGAGCCTATTATATACAATGAAGTAAGTCAGAAAGAGAAAGACACATACTGTATATTACCATAGTGGCGGTGGTTTAGTCACTAAGTCGTGTCTGACTCTTGTGACCCCATGGACTTTAGCCTGACAGACTTCTCTGTCCATAGGTTTCTCCAGGCAAGAATACTGAAGTGGGTTGCTATTTCCTTCTTTGGAGGATCTTCCCAACCCATAAATTGAACCTGGGTCTCCTGCGTTGCAGGCAGATTCTTTACTGACTGAGCTACAGGGGAAACCCCGTATATTACCATATATATATGGAATTTAGAAAGATGGTACCAATAATCCTACATGCAGGGCAGCAAAGGAGACACAAGCAAAGATGTAAAGAACAGACTTTTGGAGTCAGTGGGAGAAGATGAAGGTGGGATGATTTGAGAGAATAGCACTGAAACATGAACTTTACCATATGTAAAACTGATGCCCAGTGCAAGTTTGATACATGAAGCAGGGTACCCAGAGCAGGTTCTCTGGGACAACACAAAGGTGTGGGGACGGGAGGAACATAGGAGGAGGCCTCAGGAGTGGGAGGGACACCTGTATATCCATGTCCAATTCATGTTGATGTGTGGCAAAAACCATCACAATATTGTAATTATCCTCCAATTAAAATGAATATATTAATTTTAAAAGACAAAAAAATGTATAATCATTTAGAAAATTTACCTGCAGCTAGCTGTCTTTGTTAAGAAATTAGTTGACAAATGAGTTAAGAAATTAGTATGGCAGAAATTAGTTCTGCCATATTGAGACTGTAAACAGGAAAGATAAATCTCAGAAACAAGGTAACAGTGGATTTTACCATAAGTCCCAAGGTGACAGCATGAGTGCAGGTTAGAGAAAAAATTTTAGTCAAAGAATGGAAATTGAGAAACGAGTGTCTCAGGGGGACAACAAACAAGCTCAGTAAATGAGAAAAGTTTCACTGAGGGATCAGAACATAAAATGAAGATACAATAAACATAGTCCCAAAAGAAGATTTTATAAGATTGGCAAAAATCAGTAACACTATTACCCCATTACTAATACTATTGTCATCAAGACAATCTATGAATGGACTATGAAGCAAATTAAATATGACCATAATAGCATAAATTTATCTGTTATATAGAGATGTGTGCTCAATCATCTAGTTGTATCTGACTCCTTGTGGACCTATGGACTGCAGGCTCCTCTGTCCATGGGATTTTCCAGGCAAGAATACTCAGGGATTTGTCATTTCCTTCTCCACGGGATCTTTCCAACCTCAGAATCAAAGTCATGTCTTCTGCACTGACTGGCAGCTCCTTTACCACTGATCCACCTGGGAAGATCTATTTATTTTAAAATATAGACAATTTACAGAGAAAGAAGAGAGGAATTCTAACATGGGGTTGCAAGTAAAAATGCAGGTGAGGAAAGGTGAGATGTACAGTCAGGGTTCTGGAATATAGGGACTTGTATACCAATGAAAGACTCGTCTAATCAACTGGAAAGACAAGTGATGCCAGTAAATATTGACCTTAACATAATTGAGACAACATATATTTCAATACAAATGTAATGTAGAAAATCAGAAATGTAAGTAAATAAATGAATAATTGAAATAATATAGCATATATATGGAAGACATGTCAAAATTACAGTAAGAAATATATAGTGGAATATTTAAATTTTATGGACCCTGCTATTATGTATTGATTTGTTATGTAATGAAAGCTTTTTTTAAAGGAGAAAAATAAAATAAGACTTTTAAAATATATATCACCATGGATGAACCTAGAGAATATTATACTAAATCTGACAGCAAAAGGCAATTACTGTATGATATCACTTATAGTATAAGCAACAAGAATTTACTGTATAACACAGGGAATAATATTCAGTATCTTATAATAGACTATAGTGGAAAATAATATGAATATATGTATATATTAATTTATATATATATAGATTAATCTCTTTGCTGTACCCTAAAACTAACATAATGTTGATTATACTTCAATACAAAATATTAATGACACATTTATTTGCCCATTATAGAGTAGATTAAGGTCACTCTGTTTTTTCTAATCCTTCTCTGAACTACCTGCAGCCACTAGGAGACCTTGTTTTCGCTTTGTCTGGTTTGTTTTGCTTTCTTTTGTTTCATGTTCATAGCACAATGTAAAATCCACTCTTAGTGTTCTGCTCTTCCCAAGCCTATTTTACATTGTTTCCTGTTCAATGTGATGCTGCTGCTGCTGCATTGCTTTAGTCCTGTCCGACTCTGTGCGACCCCATAGACGGAAGCCCACCAGGCTTCCTGTCCCTGGGATTCTCCAGGCAAGAACACTGGAGTGGGTTGCCATTTCCTTCTTCAATGTATTAAAGTGAAAAGTGAAAGCGAAGTCGACTCTAGCGACCTCTTGGACTGCAGCCTACCAGGCTCCTCCGTCCATGGGATTTTCCAGGCAAGAGTTCTGGAGTAGGGTCCCATACAATACACTAAATACCCTCTCAACAAAAACATTCATGCATAAGATAATTAGGATTTTACTTGCCAGCAACAGTAAGTTTTCAAATGTGTAGAAATTAGATCCCAGCTCTTCAAAAATGTCCACTCATTTCTTTTTTTTTTTCCTTAAAGCAGAGGAGACTCACCACTTCTGGGTCTTGAGCGAAGAAAGGAAGCACTGTGGTTGATGAGGATATATTTGACCTCTGGGGCATAACGTTTCCTGCTTTATTTAACTAAAACACATTTTAGCTCAGAGAAACTAATTCCTTTACAATGAAGTACATTTTTGTGATGATCTGATTACTTTGGTGGTGATCAAAATCTCATTAGGTGCCATTCGAGAGAATTTCAAATATTATCAGTGAGGTAGGGTAATGTGCCCAGTTTGATAGCTCTATGACCATGTGTAAGGATTTATATTTTATAATGTGTAGGCCATAGTTATGTCTGGAGGTCTGCATTTTATGAGAAGAATATTATATATGAATATATCAGTGCATTTCAATATTGCATAGTAAATTAGTGATAGCTGAGAATTTGAACTTTAGTCAGCTAAGTGGTCATTGGTCTGTTCATCTAAATGGACCCAGAAAAATGAGAAAATTATAATATTAAATAGATTTTTCAACTTGCTTATATGATGAATTTAGTAGATTCTTTCAACCTTCTTTTATTTTGAACTCAGGTTTCTAAAAATATCAATATAGGAAAACCTGTCCTAATTGCATACCATTTGAGAAATGTTTTTTTTCTTTTTTTTCTTTCCACTTATTAAAAGAAATAATTTTTATAATTTTTGGCCATACCATGTGGTGTGTGGGATCTTTATTCACCAGCCGAGGATTGAACCCTGGTCCCCTGCAGTGGATGTGTAGAGTCTTTTTTTTTTTAATATAAATTTATTTCTTTAATTGGAGGCTAATTACTTTACAATATTGTATTTGTTTTGCTATACATTGACATGAATCCGTCATGGGTGTACACGTGTTCCTCATCCTGAACCCTCCTCCCACCTCCCTCCCTATACCATCCCTCTGGGTCTTCCCAGTGCACCAGCCCCGAGCATCCTGTATCATGCATTGAACCTGGACTGGCGATTTGTTTCACATATGATATTATACATGTTTTAATGCCATTCTTCCAAATCATCCCACCCTCGCCCTCTCCCACAGAGTCCAAAAGACTGTTCTATGCATCTGTGTCTCTTTTTGCTGTCTTGCATACAGGGTTATTGTTACCATCTTTCTAAATTCCATATATATGCATTAGTATACTGTATTGGTGTTTTTCTTTTTGGCTTACTTCACTCTGTATAATAGGCTCCAGTTTCATCCACCTCATAAGAACTGATGCAAATGTATTCTTTTTAATGGCTGAGTAATACTCCATTGTGTATATGTCCACTCATTTCTAAAGCCAACTATTTCAGATAGACTGGTTGTTTACCAATGAGGTTCTTCATACTTCCAATTGTCTTATATAGGCCTGCCATTTCTAAATTCCCATCATTTTCAATCACTCTGAGCTTCAAGGACATCAAGAATAAGACAAATGTCCTGTTCTCAAAGAAAATGGTTTTAATGCACAGAGATCATTTGGATTTGGAAACTGAAGTTAAATTTCAAATAATTAATTTTAGTACATACATGAAAATGTCATGTTGAACTTGGCTACCTTTTCTGATAATTTTTCCCAGCCCTGAAGCTGCCTTATTTCCAAACATTTAGCTAATTTTTCACCTTGGGAAATTCTGTCACAACCTACATGTAACAGGGAGTAAATTCATCTCTTTCCTTTTTTTCTAGTCACCTAAAGTCCTCTTCAGAGATCATCAAACCATTTTGGAAAAACTACACACAGATTTCTGTTTTATTGTCATATGTTTCAATTTCCATATTCCCATCCTCAATGCATTTCCAAATTAAAGCAGGACATCCTATTCCCCGTACTTTGAAGATTTGATTGATGAATGGCCAATATTTTGTAAATCTTCTCTAAACCAGCAAAAATGATAACCATCTTGTAAACACATGTTTAATAAGGCTATCCCTTTACTTTTATATTAAGATGAAACTTCATTAAGTGCTTCTACATTGTTTTAAGAGCACTGAAAAGCAAGATAATGAAGAAAATCTTTATTAAGAAAACCTCAGTAAACCAAACCTTACTACTTTTGACAGAACTATGTACAAGGTATGCAGAATATTTAGCAGATAAGGCTTTTTCAATTTATTTGGTAAGAAGTTTGGAGATAAAATGAAATTTGCATTGTCTGTCTGCCAAACATGCAGATGGACAGGCAAAGCCTAGTTTGTATTTGGATAAGATATTAATAATCTTGTATCTTGTGTTTTCTGAAGTTTTGTTACAATCCTCACAGAAATTAGGAATATTCCTTGAAACATCACATATCAAATCAAAGAAGCTGAAAACAAGAGGATATATATATTTTTTAAATTTCTTCCTATATTATTTTGGCCATGATTCAGCAACAAACCTAACAAACAATAGACTAATAGACTCTAGGGAATATAGTCATGGGTAAGATCCTCAAAATTAGCACTAAATGGTAAAGGGCCAAAACATCAGTATTAAAATGTCTCCTGTGCTTCGTTGCAACACAGACCATTTGGTTGCAACTTCTGAATAAGAAAATGATTCTTTACTAAATTTCTCAGATCAGTCCAGAGAACATTATGATAAATATTGGTTCCTGTGGCACTCCCAAACTAATTCAGCAGCACTATTTTCAACAAGCAATTGGTATCTTTAGGAAAGATAAAATATCTCTTGATTGATTTAGAAGTGCTTTTGTGTCTCATCCTGGATTTGTGAGTTTCCACCTCCGTATGTGCACTCATATGCTATGCTCCACCAGGCATCATGACAAGTTCTGCTCTGCAGATTGTCCAATATTCTCTGCTGTGGTTACTATCCTGCCTAATTTAGTGGTATATGTCCTTCCATCTGCCGTTAGTATCACTCAGTTGTTTATTTCTCTTTTTGGTGATGTCTGAATCATTCCACTGTTAGCGTTGCAATCATTCATTTTTATCATCTTAATTGTTAGAAAAAATAGTCAAAATATATACATTGTTAACATTTAATCTAGCACTGTGTTGTGTTAGTCACTCAGTAGTGTCTGATTCTTTGTGACCCCGTGGACTGTAGCCTGCCAGGCTCCTCTGTCCATGGAATTCTTTAGCATTACCATTACAATTAATACATGAAAAAGTAAAAGTGTTAGTTGGTTAGTCCTGTCCAGTTCTTTGCAACTTCGTGGACTGTAGCCCTCCAGGCTCCTCTGCCCATGGAATTCTCCAGGCAAGAATACTGGAATGGGTAGCTATTCCCTTCTTCAAGGGATCTTCCCAAGCCAGGGATCAAACCAAAGTCTCCTGCATTCTTTATCATCTGAGGCAGACTCTTTACCATCTAAGGCAGATTCTTTTTCATCTGAGCCACTAGGGGCTAGGGAAGGCTTCACTAGGGCTAGCTAGGGCTAGGCTTCACTAGGGAAGCCCCACAGTTAATTCATAAGCAAAGTCAAAGGTGAAATATTAATACTCAAAATTTCAACACACTTTAATTGTACACATAGTTTTCTATTTTGGAGTGAGCAAAGATTCTCATGATCCATTGTTGGGAAAGCAGATCATGATTTCCAAGATCAGAGGTCAGGGAGAAAAAGTAACAGAGACTACAGAAAGCAGATAATCTCTACCATATCCGTTTTATACCAAAAGGAGTATTTCTTTTAGCTTCTATTTTGGGGACCATTATAAGTTTTCTATACATTTCCCCCAAACTACCAAGCTCATTATATATATAAAAAAAGAGAACAGAACTTTAAAAATTCTGGAAGAGGTTTGTTCTAAGATGCGGCACTTTTAGTGCTAAAACACAGGCAGACAAAGCAGATGGCTTTTCACCCTATGATACTGCTGCTGCTGCTGCTGCTAAGTTGCTTCAGTCGTGTCTGACTCTGTTGGACCCCATAGACGGCAGCCCACCAGGCTCCCCCGTGCCTGGGATTCACCGGGCAAGAACACTGGAGTGGGTTGCCATTTCCTTCTCCAATTCATGGAAGTGAAAAGTGAAAGTGAAGTCGTTCGGTCGTGTCCTACTCCTAGCGACCCCATGGACTGCAGCCTACCAGGCTCCTCCAGCCATGGGCTTTTCCAGGCAAGAGTACTGGAGTGGGGTGCCATTGCCTTCTCCCTCCTCT
>NW_011494829.1:1490456-1503358 GCF_000754665.1 Bison bison bison
TTTGAACAAAAATCTAAGTGAAGTGCTAAAAAGGAGAAGACACAGAAATATTGTGAGGGCTGGGGCATGAGCACCAGACATATTTTCTGGAAAGTGAAAGAGCAGTTTGTTAAAAAGAAAACAAACATATAATAGTAAAAACAATTAGCCCCTATACAAATGAGGCTCTTGATAAGAAAAGGCAAAAGAATGGAGCTTCTTTGTCTCTATATACATATATATTTATATATATACACACATACATACATATGGGCTTCCCAGGTGGTAAAGAAAACACTGTCAGCAAAGTGATGTCTCTACTTTTTAATATGCTGTCTAGATTTGTCTTATCTTGCCTTCCAAAGGGCAAGCATCTTTTAATTTTATGTAGATTAAATATAATTTTGCTTATATTTAATAAAATATAAGCAGTGGCTTATATTTTATTAAATGTGACTTCTTTGTGGTAGTTCTTTTAGATATTCTTAGTAAAGGCTAATGTTTTGCAAATTGAAAAATATTCATATCCTTATATTAATTTAAATTCATATACTTCACATGTATCTATTATGTATCAAAATATGTTTCAAAATCTTAGAAGTATAATTGTTACCACCTTTTCTTTTACCGATAATATTACTTTTATTTAAAGAAATAAATACTAATAACTTCTCTATAGTACCTCAGAAGATATTATTTTTATATTATTTTGTTTTTTTCATGTATGGAAATTGCATATATCACTGACACAAATTTTCAAAAGATGTAATAGTGACCTTTTGAAAATTTCTATTAGAGTAATAAATACTTTATTGCTTGAGATCCATGAAATCTATTCAAAATGTTACTACAGTGAAGTATTCACAAAGATTAGATAATTACATTGCTTTAAAATAGTTCTATTCTGTACCTAAGTCAGTAGTTAAAAATTAAATGATGTTTGTATACTTTCCTAATAAATTGTCTTATATTGCAAGTGCATTCTTAAGAATGTTATGTAAAAGAAAGAAACCTGGTTGAGATTTGTAAACAGTGGTGCTAAATGTATTTTTAACAGAATTTATGGATCATTATTTAATATAATTTGCAAGTATATCTGACATTTTTATAAATGCTATCCTTATGGTATGGAGAGCATAAATTTGTGGTATAAGAAGACTATGGTGTGGAGCCCTATACCAAAGTCACAGGTGCAAGGCCTTGTACCAAAGCCACAAATGTGGAGCCCAGCATCAAGGTCATCTCCAGAACTGACAGCCTCACGGCAACCATTGCCATGAACTCTCCTGATCTAAACTGGCCAGCTCCCTAACCCCATCTTAGGAAAAGATACCCATGCTAACCAGTCGCCAAATACCACCATTTCAGCAGGAATTGTCTTTGTCTTGAGGCTATAAAAATTGGCTACTAACCCACAGTAAGGATTGGCTCTCCCTTGAGCCAGCCTGCTGATCTCTGCTCTAATAAGCTCTACTCTCTCATTCTGCCTCATATCTGGAAATTCTTTCCCAATCTGCACACAGATCACAACATACAAGTGTTGTTTCTATAAATAGTACAAATAAAACTCAATATTTCGATAGACTTATAGATAAATGTCATTGTTCTGAAAGAGCAAGATAAACCCATATGCACTAAACTAGGAGTAAAATATGAACTGCAAAAGGTTTGTAGGTGGCTCAGTAGGTAAAGAGTCCTCCTGCAATGCAGGAGATGCAGGAGACATGGATTCGACACCTAGGTGGGGTAGATACCCCAGAGGAAGGTATGGCAACCACTTCAGTGTTCTTGCCTGGAGAATCCCATGGACAGAGGATACTGGTGGGCTATAGCCTATGGGGTCGCAAAGAGTTGGACACAGCTGAATTAACTGAGCATGCACACATCCATATGCACTGAGAGTGAAAACCTGTGCTTCATTTGAAATTGGTAGGAAAGACCATAGGCAGAGGGAGGGACAAATGGGAAGGAACATGGCATTTGGAATACATGATCACAGACAGGAGAGAAGTCTGAACAGATGATGTATTGAATCTTGCATGCTAATTGCACTGATCTGAATATGCAAAACACATCCAATGTCATTTGCTCTAAATTAATGCCTGAACAATTTCTCCTTAAATAGATGATAAATATTTTCTGCTGAGAGTTTAAAATAAAGATGAGATCAACTTCTTTTTTTCTGAGCATTCTCCTTTTATTTCCTTTTTTTTTTTTAATTTTTAAGGTTGTCTAAAAGAATTATATTCATTGGTAATGGTTGATTCAAAGACGTTATTGCTTTATTTTAAATGTTATTTTAAATAACATTTGGATATACTTAAGGTGTATGACAGAGAAGGCAATGGCAACCCACTCCAGTACTCTTGCCTGGAAAATCCCATGGGCAGAGGAGCCTGGTAGGCTGCAGTCCATGGGGTCGCAAAGAGTCGGACAGGAATGAACGACTTCGCTTTCACTTTCCACTTTCATGCATTGGAGAAGGAAATGGCAACCCACTCCAGTGTTCTTGCCTGGAGAATCCCAGGGAGGGCAGAGCCTAGTGGGCTGCCGTCTATGGGGTCACACAGAGTCGGACACGACTGAAGCGATTTAGCAGCAGCAGCAGCAAGGTGTATGAAAATGTCATACACCATTACCATGAATATAATATATTCAACCATTACTAAGCAATAAGATTTGACATAATGCATAACTAATTTACATATATGTAGTGAAACAGTCGCTACACTCAATCCATTAACATATCATCTCATGGTTAACTTTATTTTTTTCCCGTGAGAGCACCTGAAGCCTATTCACAAATTTCCAGTATTGAACACAGTATTATTTTTTTAATTTATTTATTTTTAATTGAAGGATAATTGCTTTACAGAATGTTGTTGGTTTCCCATATGCGAAATAGATAGCCTATGAGAATTTGCTGTATGACTCAGGGAACTCAAACCGATGCTCTATAACACCCTTGAGAGATGGGATGGGGAGGGAGATGGGAAAGAGGCTCAAGAGGGAGAGGACATATGTTTACCTATGGCTGATTCATGTTGATGTTTGGCAGAAATCAATATAATAATATTAACTGTACGTGTCATGCTATATATTAAATCTCTAGGCTACTCCATCCTATGCAATAACAACTTTGGACTCTTAGAGCAACATCTCCCCTCCCCTCATAACCTTCATTCCACTCTCTGCTTCTATATAATTTTTAGATTCTGTATATAAGTGAGAACATTCAATATTTTCTCTCTGTGTCTGGCTTATTAGTTATCCAGATGTTTCTGAAAAATATATTTCTACTTTGAAACTGAATTAGATAGGTAGGTAGATAGATACAGAGAGAGACAAGGGGATGGAGGATGGTTTCCACATCTTGACTATCATGAATAATGCTGACATGAACATGATATTGCCTCAAGGTACTTATCTCATGTCCTTTGGATATATATCCAGAAGTAAAATTTCTGGTCATGTGGAGGTTTGTTGGTTTTTTTTGTTTGTTTTCCCCAAGGAAACTCCATACTGTTTTCCATAGAGGCTATTCCCGCTTACATTCTGGCCAAAAGTGTGCAGGGTTCTCTTTTATCCACATCCTTACCAATGCATGATATTTACTGTCTTTTTGATACTAGCTACTGTAGAAGGTGTGAGATGATATCTCATTGTGGTTTGGATTTGCATTTCCCCGACTATTAGTGATATTGGGCAACTTTTTTTTGTATACTAGTTGACCATTTGTATGTCTTTCTTGAAAAATTGTCTCTTTAGGTCTCTCTCTGTTTTTTTTTTTTTTGAATTATGTGTGTGTGTATGTGTGTGTGTGCTTGAGTCATGTTGTGTTGCTTATAGTTTAAAACCTTAAATTTATTCACTTAAAACCTTAAATTTATTGCTTCCTTTAGAGTCTCAAAGTTCAGAATTGAAACCTTTGACTTTGCACATTTTTAAAAGGTCTGTATAGAGTTAATGCCACATATATTATCACACCACCAAAATTACACACAGAAAACTCTACAGACACCCCCAAGATTTTATTACTCAGATCTGTCAAAAACCGCAAGAGAAATTTAGTAGTAGCTGACAGAAAAGGAAAAATGGAGGAATCATCCACAAGATGCTGAACAGTCCTTTTCATATGTCCAAAATCTACAACTTGGGAACTCAGGTCAATTTGAATGAAACCAGGAAAGTACAGACTTTAGTATGAACTCTCATTATCTATTCACCATTTGGGGCAGAAAATTTGTTTCAGTTCTTGTTTTATAAAGTCATATTTCTTTGTTTAGTGTTATTTTCTCTCTGAAATGTAAGCAGAAGTGATGAGGACAATGTCTCAGCTTGGCACATGACATTCCCAAAATTCCTCCATGCCCTTGCCACCTTTCAGCTTTGTGACATAGTTAACCTCAGACTGATCTTGTAGAAATACATGTTACAGAAGTCAGAGCATATGAGAGCCTGAGAGTTCAGACCCTCTGCCATGCTATTCATGAAGACAAAACATTAATACAGCCCTTATATATTTGGGGACATTTTATGAAATATCTTTACAAATCTTACAACATTATTTTTTATTCTAAATGGAGATTTTTAATAGGCTTATTATATTTTTACTCTACCTTGTATATTGGGCAGATATGTTTATATTTTAAAGTTATCATTGAAAATTAGACAAATATGACCTGATGGTATCTACTTAACATCACAAAAAGATCCTAGAAAGTGAGCTGAGTACAGTCCAGAGGGTATATGAAATAGGTGGTAAAATAGCTCTACTTGTGGGAAAAAATGGAGTGCATGAATAATGAGCTAATCAAATGACTGAGTTTTACCTACATCATAGTGTCTGAACATTTTTTGGTCATTTATTTATCAATTATTTTATTTATGTATAGAACCTCTTTTTTATTAAATTATAGTCAACTTATAATGTGTTGACTTCCCTGGTGGCTCAGACGGTAAAGCATCTGTCTGTAATGTGGGAGACCCGGGTTCGATCCCTGAGTCGGGAAGATGCCCTGGAGAAGGAAATGGCAATCCACTCCAGTACTATTGCCTGGGAAATCCCATGGACAGAGGGGCTTGGTAGGCTACAGTCCATGGGGTTGCAAAGAGTCGGCCACAACTGAGCGACTTCACTATAATGTGTTAGTTTCTGGTGTACAGCAAAGTGATTCAGTTATACTTAATATATATTTTTAATATTCTTTTCCATTATGGCTCATTACAGAATATTGTGTATAGTTTCCTGTGCTATCCAGTAGGACCTTGTTTTTTATCCATTCTCTATAGAACAGTTTGCATTTGTTAACCCCAAACTCCTAACTAACCCTTCCCCATCATCCTGCTTGGCAACCACAAGTCAAGTCTGTTTTCTATGTCTCTGTATCTGTTCCATAGGTAAGTTCGACTGTGTCATATTTTAGATTTCATGTATAAGTCATATCATATGATATGTCTTTCTCTGTCTGATTTTGCTTAGTATGATCATCTCTAGTTCATCCCATGTAACTGGAAATAACATTGTTTTATTGATTTTATAGCTGAGTAGTATTCCATTTTATATATGTATATAATTACATTATAAAATATACATATAATATCTTTATTATTCATCTATCACCTAGTATCTAATCTTTTTTTTTTAATTTATAAAGCCCCTGAGTGGTAGTTAGTAATATGAATGCCAAAGCAGAAATTATAGTTCCTGGCAGTAGATGTGGCATTGTGCCCAATGTGAGACCAGGGAAATAAGGGGGATGGATGTGTGCTTACTATGAGCTTCCTCTCCCCACTTCCACAGACTGAGACCCAGAGCAAAAAGTCAAACAATATAATTAAGATGGCAGAACACAAACATACACTTGGGCTTTGAACTAAAACTCAGCCTAGGCATTTCTATCAATATTTGAAATGTATGAGTGAAGGTGGTCAAAGGGTGAAAGTGAAAGTGAAGTCGCTCAGTCGTGTCTGACTCTGCGACCCCATGGACTGTAGCCTATCAGGCTCCTCCGTCATGGGATTTTCCAAGCAAGAGTCCTGGAGTGGATTGCCATTTCCTTCTCCAGGGGATCTTCCCAACCCAGGAATCGAACCCGGGTCTCCCACATTGCAGGCAGACACTTTACTGTCTGAGCCACCAGGAAGATGAGCCACCAGGAAGTGAAGGTGGTCAAAGGGTACACACTTTCAATTTATAAGATGACCAAGTCCTGGTGATTTAATGTACAGCATGGTGACTATAGCTAACAATATTTCATTGTATATATGAAAGTTGCTAAAAGAGTAAATTTTAAAAGTTCTCACCATACCAACACAAAAATTGTAACTATGTGAAGCGATGAATGAGTTAGCGTTATTGTGGAAATCATTTTGCAATATATCAGTTCAGTTAAGTCTCTTAGTCATGTCCGATTCTTTGTGACCCCATGGACTACAGCACAACAGGCTTCTCTATCACCAACTCCTGGAGCTTGCTCAAACTCATGTCCACCGAGTCTGTGATTCCATTCAACCATCTCATCCTCTGTTGTCCCCTTCTGCTCCTGCCTTCAATCTTTCCCAGCATCAGGGTCTTTTCCAATGAGTCAGTTCTTCTCATCAGGTGGCCAAAGTATTGGAGTTTCAGCTTCAGCATCAGACCTTCCAATGAATATTCAGGACTGATTTCCTTTAGGATTGACTGTTTGGATCTCCTTGCAGCCCAAGGGACTCTCAAGGGTCTTCTCCAACACCACAGTTCAAAAGCATCAATTCTTCAGTGCTCAGCTTTCTTCACATTCCAACTCTCACATCCATACTCACCCACTGGAAAAACCATAGCCTTGACTAGACGGACCTTTGTTGGCAAAGTAATGTCTGCTTTTTAATATGCTGCCTAGGTTAGTCATAGCTTTTTTTCCAAGGAGCAAGCCTCTTTTAATTTCATGGCTGCAGTCACCATCTGCAGTGATTTTGGAGCCCAAGAAAATAAAGTCTCTCATTGTTCCCATTGTTTCCCCATCTTTTTGCCATGAAGTGATGGGACCAGATGCCATGACATACGTCAAATTGTTATGTATACATCTTAAACTTACACAGTGTTATATGTCCATTTTATCTTAACCAAGCTGGGAAGGAAAAAAGAACTTTGTGATACATCATCAAGGGGTTCCTGGTTCTTTTTGCATACTTTAGAGGTAACTTCTATCCAAAAACTAACAAAGCACTCACTCTAATGTTGTTCCCTCTTTTTTAACATATTCACTTCCTCTTTCCTTTAATCCTCTACCAATATTGTTTTGTATTCTCACCATGCATTAAATTTTTAATCAGTCCAAGCTAACAGAACAAAATGCAATCCACATATTTCTTGAATCTGTTTGAACAGATTTAGACTTAGCTTTGAAGTTGGCATATGAAAATATTTTCTTTGCCATATTCTTTTAAACAATATTTTTCTGTTACTATGTTATACATAATTAATATTTTTATTTTAAAGTATTTTCTGCTTCTAGATATAGTCAAATGATAAAAACACACCTATTGTATTCCATAAAATCTTCTAAAATGTCTCAGAAAGTGATTTATCTGTTTTTATAACTGTTAATCAAAGCAATGGTGTTTTTTTCTTTTTAATTAATGAAATTAGAAAAGTTGTACTAACAAACACATGAATGCTAAATCTTTACTGAAAGAGAAATGGTAGACAAATGAATATACTTAAGCTAGTAGCACCACAAAATAAATCAGCCAGAGTGTAGATTTAGAATATTTCTAAATAGGTAAAGATAGAACTCTCAAATGCCTAAATAAGGAATAGAAGCAGTGTTTAGAAAATAGCCTATGCAGTCTCAGAAGACTGTTGAAAGAGCCTGTAAAAAGATGGTTTGTCAGGCCAAGTTTTTAGCTCCAGAAAAATTGACTAAGAAGTTTACCTGACAGCAGGATTTGATCTACACATTTTAGCTGCAGAGCTTAAAAAAAAAAAAAAAATTTATTCCTCAAGACAGTTTTGTTTATAGCTGAAATAAACTATTAGAAGAAAGAAACCAATAGTCACTGATACAGTGACTGAAAGAAAGCTTTACTCTCAGTAATCATAATATTTTGGGGGCTTCCCAGGTGACTCAGTAGGTAAAAAGTCCACCTGCAATGCAGTCACAGGAGCCGCAGGTTTGATCCATGGGTTGAGAAGATCCTCTGAAGGAGGACATAGCAACCCACTCCAATATTCTTGGCTGGACAATCTCATGGACAGCAGAGCCTGGCAGGTTACAGTCCATGGGGTTGCAAAGAGTTGGACACGACTGAAGTGACAGCACACACACATACAAACGTGCACACAATCATAATATTTTACAAAAATAATTTAATTCCCTATAATTATAGTTTCCTGTAATTAGCACAATAGTTCTAAATAAGTAGCATATGCCTGGAATATCGGTGTCAATTAAATCACTATGTGTCATAATGAACCACACATAAATATTTCTTATTTTGTTTTCAGTATTAAAGATGGTAAGAGAAACAAAAGCCAAAAGATGGTTTGTATGATATCTGAATGTTATTGACTTCATATTATGTGAGTTTAGTAGTGAAAGAGACAGCTGGTATGACCCAGGCAACTTTATTAAAGATGAGAGCAAATTCTCTTAATACAAAATCAATAATAGCTAAATATTATGACATTTTAAATAGTTACTTTCTAGTAAGTGTAGAAAGAAAGTTTGTTATAAGTAGACATATTACTTTAATATTTTGTTTATAATCTTACACAGGAAAGGATTTTGAGTCACACAGAAAATTAAATTTAAACTAGTCTCGGGTTCATTTGCATAACCTCAGTCACATTACTAGCTTTTGTGAAACAGTTTTTGTAATTGCTGTTGTTGTTACTGTAAAATGTAGGTGGAACAATCTCTAAACTGCAGCGTTTATTCTGAAACCCTTTATCTCTGCCAGATACTATGTTAGATGCTAAAGAGACACAAGATTAAGACCGATTCTAACTTAAATGAATATTATATCCAGAGAGAAACGATGACTGAAAGATAGTGTGATGTGTGTCGGTGGATAACAGAACACACTGCATTCTGTGTTTAGGGAGGAAGTGAAGATCTGCCAACAGACAATCAAGGTGAGTCATGGTGGAAGGTGCTTTGAAAGACAGACTGAAGCACTCGGATGAAGGGGAGAAGTGTATTTCAGTTAGGTAATGTCTGGGAGATATACAATTACATGAGTC
Organism: Bison bison bison; assembly: GCF_000754665.1. Taxonomy (NCBI): domain Eukaryota; kingdom Metazoa; phylum Chordata; class Mammalia; order Artiodactyla; family Bovidae; genus Bison; species Bison bison. The sequence continues at coordinate 1,499,662 of NW_011494829.1, forward strand.
TTATTTCTGGAATAAGCAGAGAGAAAAGGAGGAGAGGTAAGGACTGATGGTGGGAAATAAGGTGTGGGTTGAAGGCACCAACCAAATTACAAAAGGCTTTACCTTCTAATTAAACACAACGATTATGACAATACACTGCTGTTAAAACATGAAAGCATGTTTATATTTTACAGAAATTATTTTGGTCAAGTTGGATGTTGTCTGAAAGAGTGTGAAAATAAAAGTGGGAAGTGCAATTGAGAATCACATCTAGATATTTAGGCTGAAATCATAAGGAGAATAACGGATGTAGGGACAATGGAAAAGGAGAGCAGATGAGGAAAGCTGAATTGAATAAAGTGGAGAATTCTCAGGCTCTGGTGGATGATCAGGTGGGTAACAGGAAGAAGGTTGGAGCTTCCCAAATGTTTTGCTTAGCTGACTGTGGAAACAGGGCAATTCACAAACATGACAAATGCAGGGAGAGTGGACATTTTGGGAGAAAGATCATCTGTCTTCAGATTTAAACATATTTATTTTAGCTTTTAATGAGACATCTCTGTGAAGTTGCCAGATGGACTTTGGCTGAAAAGACAGAATCTGACATCAATTTTGAGTTGTTGGGAGTTTTGGTTTATATGAATTAATCAAAAAAGTGTCCCACAGAGGTCATACAGGGTGAACATATAGAGAAAGCAGAACTCTGGGTACCAATGCTGAATGTGAGGCAAGCAGAAAAAATATAAAGTTACTTTTTAATGAACAATTTTTAAAAATGGTTTCTATCATAGCTAAGGCTAAAATATCCATAATTGGGCCTATATGTAATTGGCATATAAAATATACAAAAATTATATTAATATAATACACTTATTTATAATATATAAGTGATATGATGTGTGAACAGTTACACATGTGTGATGTGTGCTTATTACATACATGTTATATTATATATTTATAATCTCTACATTGGTACAGGTCTGGAGTATAGCATAACTCAAAAAAAGTGCCTGTAATGATCATAAAAATTTTTAAAACAGTGTCAACATTTTAAATGCTTAACTTTATAATGAAGTGTAGGAAATATTAATTTAATAGCAAATAAAAATTGTATTTGGATAAATTATTCAGACTTATCATTTCATTTATTTAGTTAGTAATAAGTTTGTTCTATCGTTACAATCCAAGCCTTGAAACTTTTTTGACATGTTATACCCTTAAATGAAATTCTCCCTTTTTCATTCCATTTCACCCGCTTCATACAACTTTACAATACATAAGGTACAAACATTCAATTGATCAGAGCAATCAGAGCAGGTATCAGACCAGATCTGATCTTATTTTGCAGAAGATAAAAGATATGCCATACATAGATCTTAATAGTCTATGCTTAGTTTCAATTTGGCTTTTTTCTTTAATCAAAATAATAAAAATATTTCCCAGATATTGTAACATACAGTGATGAATTTTCACTCTTTTTGCCAAAAGAAAATGGTATTATTCGGTAAGTGCCTTTTATGTGTACTGAATGAAGATCCCTGCAGGATAAACAGCAAATGATTGCTTTGTGTGTGTGTGTTATAATCTAATAGCCATAGACATCTGAGTGCACAGCTTCAATAACTGCATGATAAAGGCAGGTTGCCTGAAGTCTTCAATTAAGGGGAAAAAACATCCTTTAGGTCATTTCTGGGAGAACAGAAAACTGCATTGCAATTAGACTTTTCACTGGGACAAATAGCTCAATCTAATTCCATTTATAAATAACAAAAGGAGTGATGATAGCAATTTATCATCTGTTTGTGCCAAGGAATATACGCTGAAGAAGGTGACCAGAGAGATTAAAGATAGCATTGATGTGTGCTACAGAATGCCTAAATCAAAACCAAGTACTGTACGCACACACTGAATACACTTAAACCTCATTTCTTTCTCGTTAAAAAAAGCAAAACATTTTGAGGATACTTTAATGAGTTAATATGGCTACGATACATTTACCTTTTCAAAAATATATTCCTTAATCCCTTTGATTTAGCAGAGATCTAAAGAGATATCATTTCTCAAATCATGTACTCACAATAGCTGCCTCATCCTTTTTGGTGTAATTGATATACATTTCACATTTTTACGTATGCAGTAAACACGAATATATTACTACTGTTTTGAGTTTAACAGTCAATTAACTTTTAGAAAGATTAAAAATTTTAAAAATAAATTTATTCCTACATTGATTTTGCCATTCCCAGCACTTTACATTGCTTTTGTAGTTACTGTCTATTATATTATATTAATATGAAATAAGCTTATAAAATTCCTTCAGCCTGAAGAACTTCAATTAATTTTCTTGTAGTGCAGTGCATATCTGCTGGTAATGGATTCTCTCTGTTCTACTTCATCAGAAAAAGGCTATTTTTCTCCTTCAGTTTTGAAAGGTAGGAAGAATGTGAAAAATGAAAATTTGAATGAGGAGTATAGGTTGATAGATTTTATTTTTCTTTCAAAGCAAGATGGTTCAGTCCATTCTTTTCTCATATGGTTTTTATCTATAAGACGTTTTCAATTCTTACCGCTGTCCTTCCATATATATTGTGTCTTATTTAAAAAAGATAAAGTTGTTTCTAATATATCTCTCTCTCTCTGGTGTTGAATCTGATGTCTCTAGAATATTATTTTTCCTTTTTTAAAAAATAGTCTGATGTTCTCTGAGCTTCCTGTAAATATACTTAGCTATCATTTACAATTTTTGTAAGAATATCAATAATTTTCTTTTAGATATTCTTCTGCCTCATTATTTTTCTACTCTTTCTGAAATTTCAATAGCATGCATATTAGACCATTTGAAAGTGACTGGCAGCAATATGAAATATTATTTTCTTTTCCACTTTATTTTCTATTTTGTTTCTTAAATATCACTTATTTTTCAAACTTCATCTAACTTCTTCAAGTTCCCTGATTAATGTTATGATAATTTGAAAAAGTTTCAGGAAAAGTACACCCAAGTATACTCACACATACTGTGAAATACATAGAGTTCTAAAAATTAGCAGAAGATCTTAAAAACATCAATATAGAAAAGAGAGATAGCATTTCAATTTAAAAAAATAAGAGAAGTACTATAGAAATTATTAACAGAACCATCTCAGCAGCAACAATGAGTATCTTTTCTTTTATCTTACTTCTATAATATAGATTTTAAATCTTGAAAAGGATATTTTGGGGTGGTACTATGAACAAAAAAGAAAAATACAGAGATCAGAAAGCTAAACATATTCAAAGAAACTTTTTTTTCCCTCTCAAGTCAAATTTGCTCTGACAAGCTGTGTGGTATAGTTTAAAAAAATGCCATTGTATATCAGGGTCTGTTGTGATATGACAAGACCAGAGAAACTGGGTATAAATTTACATTTTAAAAAATACTTGTGGCTTCACATAATACATTTAGTTCATAAAATTCCTTTTTCAATTTTTACATTCACTATGTAAGTATTGAAAATTATGTCAAAGTTTTGTACTCATTTAATCAATGTATTTGCTTCAGTGATATATTAATACATTGTTTACATATTTATATTTTATTAATCTACACTGGTCATAACAAACACCCTCTTCCAACAACACAAGAGAAGACTCTATACATGGACATCACCAGATGGTCAACACCAAAATCAGATTGATTATATTCTTTGCAGCCAAAGATGGAGAAGCTCTATACAGTCAG
>NW_011494829.1:1503458-1505050 GCF_000754665.1 Bison bison bison
GCAAAAACAAGACCAGGAGCTGACTGTGGCTCAGATCATGAAATCCTTATTGCCAAATTCAGACTTAAATTGAAGAAAGTAGGGAAAACCAATAGACCATTCAGGTATGACCTAAATCAAATCCCTTATGATTATACAGTGGAAGTGAGAAATAGATTTAAGGGCCTAGATCTGATAGATAGAGTGCCTGATGAACTATGGACTGAGGTTTCTGACATTGTACAGGAGACAGGGATCAAGACCATTCCCATAGAAAAAAAATGCAAAAAAGCAAAATGGCTGTCTGGGGAGGCCTTACAAATAGCTGTGAAAAGAAGAGAAGCAAAAAGCAAAGGAGAAAAGGAAAGATATAAGCATCTGAATGCAGAGTTCCAAAGAATAGCAAGAAGAGATAAGAAAGCCTTCTTCAGCGATCAATGCAAAGAAATAGAGGAAAACAACAGAATGGGAAAAACTAGAGATCTCTTCAAGAGAATCAGAGATACCAAGGGGATGTTTCATGCAAAGATGAGCTTGATAAAGGACAGAAATGGTATGGACCTAACAGAAGCAGAAGATATTAAGAAGAGATGGCAAGAATACACAAAAGAACTGTACAAAAAAGATCTTCACGAACCAGATAATCACTATGGTGTGATCACTGACCTAGAGTCAGACATCCTGGAATGTGAAGTCAAGTGGGCCTTAGAAAGCATCATTATGAACAAAGCTAGTGGAGGTGATGGAATTCCAGTTGAACTATTCCAAATCCTGAAACATGATGCTGTGCAAGTGCTGCACTCAATATGCCAGCAAATTTGGAAAACTCAGCAGTGGCCACAGGACTGGAAAAGGTCAGTTTTCATTCCAATCCCAAAGAAAGGCAATGCCAAAGAATGCTCCAACTACCGCACAATTGCATTCATCTCACAAGCTAGTAAAGTAATGCTCAGGATTCTCCAAGCCAGGCTTCAGCAATATGTGAACTGTGAACTTCCTGATGTTCAAGCTGGTTTTAGAAAAGGCAGAGGAACTGGAGATCAAATTGCCAACATCCTCTACATCATAGAAAGCAAGGGAGTTCCAGAAAAACATCTCCTTCTGCTTCTTTGACTATGTAAAGCCTTTGTGTGGATCACAACAAACTGGAAAATTCTTAAAGAACTGGCAGTACCAGACCACCTTACCTGTCTCCTGAGAAACCCGTATGCCTGTCAAGAAGCAACAGTTAGAACTGGACATGGAACAACAGACTGGTTCCAGATAGGAAAAGGAGTATGTCAAGGCTGTATATTGTCACCCTGCTTATTTAACTTCTATGCAGAGTACATGATGAGAAACGCTGGACTGGACGAAGCACAAGCTGAAATCAAGATTGCCGGGAGAAATATCAATCACCTCAGATATGCAGATGACACCACCCTTATGGCAGAAAGTGAAGAGGAACTCAAAAGCCTCTTGATGAAAGTGAAAGTGGAGAGTGAAAAAGTTGGCTTAAAGCTCAACATTCAGAAAATGAAGATCATGGCATCCGGTCCCACCACTTCATGGGAAATAGATGGGGAAACAGTGGAAACAGTGTCAGACTTTATTTTTCTGGGCTCCAAAATCAC
>NW_011494829.1:1505299-1510300 GCF_000754665.1 Bison bison bison
CCCTGTATCATGATGGACAGGGAGGCCTGGCGTGCTGCAATTCATGGGGTCGCAAAGAGTTGGACACAACTGAGCAACTGAACTGAACTGAACTGAACAGAATAGTGACCTAACAGAATCAAAAGAAGTTGAGGGGGAAAACAGATGGTGCTGGAAAGCAATAGTAGCAGAACAAGGCTGTGTCTCATTAAAGCTGTTCTGCTTATTTCAATATGACTGTATTATATATCAAACTGTAATAAAACTGACAGTATACTAACAATTAAAAGATATATTAATACCACATTAAAATATATGTATCCATACCAGCAATAAAATAATTATTAAATGTTGAAAATTACAGTGGAACTCATTTTCGTATGTTTTCTAAATTAACAAAAAAATATGAATAAGAGGCTGGAAGTGATAAAATTACCATCTTCACAAAATCTAGTGGAAATATCTCAATTAAGCACTTTCATAAAAAGTTAGTAGCAAATATAGAGTATTTTTAAGTAATTTCTGTTTAAAAATCTATTCAAAATACATAATCAAAAATTTATAAAGCTAAAGTAAATTAAAAAAACAAATATTAATTGAATTTTACTTCAATACACCTTCAATTTTAAACTTTATGCCTTGATTTCAAAATTTGGAAATATAAATGTCCACCTTGGAGTCAAGAAATTCAGATTACACATTTGGAAATTGAAATATAATAAGTTAATTTTAACTGATAAAAGCCAAGTCAATTAATAATTTGTCAAATATCAGTTTTATCAACTCTTCTCTCTTTATATTTATAACAAAATAAATAAAACCTCATATGATTCTTAATTCACTGTCTTTCTCTTTTTCTTTCTTTTTTTTCACTATGTTTCTTGATTTCAACAACATTATTTGGGTATATGGCATGTTTCCAGGATGTACCTAAGCCGTGGCAAATAGTTATTAACCTACTCTTTTTAAGTATGTGGCAGACTGTAATCTCATGAGGAAAGATAATTAGTTATTCTGTTCTCTCTGCTGAATTTTCAGGATCCAGTTAAATGTTTTCCTTGGCAAGTTTTCATTAAAGACTTCTTATATCAATGAATTAATTAATGAATCACTTTAAAATATTTCTTATGGATATGATCATTCAACATACACCTTACCACAGCTGCCAAATCATTATGGATACCTACAGCACCTACAATGTTCTTTGAGTGGCTGGACTTCTTTAGTCATTGTTTTAGTTGCTAAGGAAGCCATGAAAATGTGAGACTCCAAGAATTTAATGAAATCTGAGGTTTAAGTTGACACTTCCACAATCCATGGACTAGGTGGGTGCCGGGGTCCAGCCTCGGCTGATCCAGGATATTAGAAGGGGAGACGGCTTCGGGACTATTTAAATATTCATCAAAGGTATAAAGAGTAATAGAATGAGGATAGCTCAGTAGGAAAATTCAGTGAAGAAAAGAGGCTGAGTAGCTTGGTTTACGCAGGAGACCAATAAAACTTCAAGACAAGAAGCTTGCACCACTTATGTAGGCCGCAGGTGTCCTTCCATTCTCCCGAAGGAGAGGAGACACTGAGGCCTCCCCGGTCGGATCTTAGAAGCCCAGGCACAGTTAGTAAGCATGGTGGGTTCCGCACTCCAGATGGAGACTCAGCCAGAGTTTGAGAGAGAGAGAGACATGGGGAGACCAGTATTTCAAGGAACTGATCCAAATTCTTTATTTTCCAGAGTCTGTTTTTATACACTGAGATGTTATGCAAAAGTCATGCGGGGTCAGCAGTCCTGACTTTTATCAAAGTCAGGTGCTTCATACAAATGTATACAGAGGTCTTAGGGGTGTTACATCATCTTCTGGCCAAGGGGCCTGCTGACAATTTATGACCCTCTCCTTGTGACAGCAGTCAGTCAACCAGGACACTTATTTCTCCAGGGATGATTATTCTTAAAACAGATGCTGCCCAAATAAAGTTACATTCCTATAGGGTGAGGGTGTAGTGGGCTTTAATTAAGGAAAGAATTGACTTAGCCTAAGGTCCAACATGATTAATATCAAAGGTTAATACTTATTTCTTCTATATATTCATTAATGTGTGTAAGGGCAGGGGATATGGAGACTTAGCAACAAACATTGGCTCAACAAATGAAAAACCCTTCACCAATACAATTTCTAATCAGCCCACTATACTTATACTAATGGCTTTCTAACTTTTCTAAGGAACCTGTTTTTAGAAGATTTAAAGCATCTCGTGCCTCTCATGGTTGGGAGGCTGTGAGTAATCACATGTGGCCGGACAAGCCTGTCAGGCAGGCTAGAGAACCTTCAGAGGAGTTTGTAGGTTGAAACACTCCTATCACGCCCAGGAGTTTTTATTAACTGGAGCTCTAAGTTAACTCCTTCTCCGAAAGAGGTGGTGGGGGACAGCCCCCCGTAAAGTCAGGGGTGTAGGTGAGAGCACAAAGTAGTAAAGTAGGCAGGCTCTGGTTATGGGGGTAGATGCTCGAGAATTTCCAGGGGGACTCCTGAGGCTTGATCCCGCCTTTGTGTATGTCGAGCCTCCTTCCTCATGACCTTTGCCATGGGCAGAGTGCCTCACGCCAGCCCCCAACAGGTGGGGATGTGAGAAAATTACACTTATATCTACAAGTTGTGAATAATCGACATGGGTCTTAGGTTGGTTTTCGTTAAAAGGAGACAGAAACTTCCCTAATCTTTAGAATAATGTCTAATAAATTCAGGTATTCATTTTATTTTCTTTGTCATTTAAATTCTAAATGCTCTGGATGCATTTATTGCTTTGTGCACATTCGTTTATGGTATTAGCAGCTTTATGAAACTGTATTATGTTGAAATCAGAAAATGAAAGTAGACTCAGTAGAAAATGTCATAAAGAAAATATAGAGCCTGTTTAACCTTGGGAGGCTTTGATTGTTAAATGTGATGGAAAATAAGATCTTAAACGTACCTTATGTTAATCAGTTATATTTATCTGTCGTCACATATTGCATTTTCACCAGACATCGCCATCTCCATTTTACTGAAAGTAAGTTGGAATATTAAAACAAGTGTGGTTGATGCATTTTAGATACATGGGATACTTTCATTTATCAAAAGACTCTTTTAATATCCTGTGGATTTTTTTTTTTTTATTCCTTTTCTTTTTTCAAGAGAGTTAATAAAAAGCAAGAGAAAGTTCAGAGCCAAGTATATCACAGCAGCTAAGGAAAAGCAAACAGCTGGTACATAAACATGATTGTAGATTCACTAGATCCTGAATATATATGCACGCTTACCTGCCATTTCAAGGTGAGAAAATTTTTAGTTATTGTCAGTGCCATAGTGTTTCAATAGCTCATTGAACCTGAAACTGCTTGAAATATTATAAACAAGACATTGAAGGCATCTTTAAGTGGAAAAAGGAAACAACTGTAGCTGAAGCCAGGAAAAAAGAAAGCTGGCCATATGACTCTATGAAGCCATTACCAAAAACTATATTCCCAGAAAATGCAATCATCTTTATTATAGGAGTTGATTATTATTCTAAGTACTCTGAAAATAATTCTTTATCTGGAAATAGTTTAAGAAAATACTTCTCTTAGACTCTCAGGCTTAGAGAGCAAACATGACTGCCAGGGTGGAAGGGATAGTTAGGGCATTTGGGATGGATATGTACTGCTGCTGCTGCTGCTGCTAAGTCACTTCAGTCGTGTCCGACTCTGTGCGACCCCATAGACAGCAGCCCACCAGGCTCCCCTGTCCCTGAGATTCTCCAGGCAAGAATACTGGAGTGGGTTGCCATTTCCTCCTCCAATGTATGAAAGTGAAAAGTGAAAGTGAAGTCGCTCAGTCGTGTCCAACTCCAGGCAACCCCATGGACTGCAGCCTACCAGGCTCCTCTGTCCATGGGATTTTCCAGGCAAGAGTACTGGAGTAGAGTGCCATCACCTTCTCCAGGACATGTACACACTGCTATTTTTAATATGAATGACCAACAAGGACCTACTGTATAACACATGGAACTCTGCCCAGTGTTATATGGCAGTTTAGATGGGAAGGGAGTTTGGGAGAGAATGGATCCATGTACATGTATGGCTGAGTCCCTTTGCTGTTCACCTGAAAGTATCACAACATTATTAATCAACTATCAGTTCAGTTCAGTCACTCAGTCATGTCCAACTCTTTGTGACTCCATGGACTGCAGCACGCCAGGCTTCCCTGTCCATCACCAACTCCCAGATGTTGCTCAAACTCATGTCCATTGAGTCAGTGATACCATCCAACCATCTCATCCTCTGTTGTCCCTTTCTACTCCTGCTTTCAATCTTTCCCACAACAAAGTATTTTCCAGTGAGTTAGTCCTTCACATCAGGTGGCCAAAGTATTGGACTTTTAGCTTCAGCATCAGTCCTTCCAATGAATATTCAGGGCTGATTTCCTTTAGGATTGACTGGTTGGATCTCCTTGCAGTCCAAGGGACACTCCAGAGTATATTAATCAACTATACCTCATTACAAAATTTTTTAAAATGAAAAATAAATAAAAGAAAAGAAAAAGAAAAAAAATACTTATTTTTATCTGACTGAATATCAAGCCCATACTCATAGGCCTTAAATATTATATATGCTAAGATTTGAACATGAGGAATAAGCATATCTAACTGAACTCAAGACCGCAAGAATTAATAAATATTTACCTATAAGCTCACATATTTTTGAAAAAGTAGAAAAGACATGGTCTTTTAACATATTATATATACATGTTTTCAAATGTTAAAAATAAAATGTTCTTGTGAAATCCCTAACTAATAGAGGGGGTATGATGCGCAGAGAAATTAATAAAGGATATTGAAATTGAAGAAAGTAGGGAAAACCACTAGACCATTCAGGTATGACCTAAATCAAATCCCTTATGATTATACAGTGGAAGTGAGAAATAGATTTAAGGGCCTAGATCTGATAGATAGAGTGCCTAATGAACTATGGACTGAGGTTCGTGACATTGTACAGGAGACAGCGATCAAAAC
>NW_011494829.1:1510993-1511336 GCF_000754665.1 Bison bison bison
TCTTGAGAAATTTGTATGCAGGTCAGGAAGCAACAGTTACAACTGGACATGGAACAACAGACTGGTTCCAGATAGGAAAAGGACCACGTCAAGGCTGTATATAGTCACCCTGCTTATTTAACTTATATGCAGAGTACATCATGAGAAACGCTGGACTGGAAGAAACACAAACTGGAATCAAGATTGCCGGGAGAAATATCAATAACCTCAGATATGCAGATAACACCACCCTCATGGCAGAAAGTGAAGAGGAAGTCCAAAGCCTCTTGATGAAAGTGAAAGTGGAGAGTGAAAAAGTTGGCTTAAAGCTCAACATTCAGAAAACGAAGATCATGGCATCCGG
>NW_011494829.1:1512000-1516057 GCF_000754665.1 Bison bison bison
ACTTTGGCCACCTCATGCGAAGAGTTGACTCATTGGAAAAGACTCTGATGCTGGGAGGGATTGGGGGCAGGAGGAGAAGGGGACGACAGAGGATGACATGGCTGGATGGCATCACTGACTCGATGGACGTGAATCTGGGTGAACTCCGGGAGTTGGTGGTGGACAGGGAGGCCTGGCGTGCTGCAATTCATGGGGTCGCAAAGAGTCAGACACGACTGAGGGACTGATCTGATCTGATCTGATAGTTAAATGAAATCATGAGTCAGGGTTATTTGGAAATGATGGCTTGAATATCTCTTAGAAAAATTTATGTTATGGTAAAAGTTTCTTGGGAAATTACTTTTTCTAATCTTCTACTGTTTAAGAGGAAACAAATCTTTCAAATATATGTAAACATTATTTTATTTCTCAACACATACAGTGCTCCATATTTGTTTCTAAACATCTGTATAGTAAAATATATAATGATTTCATGATTTCTAGAAAAAGAATATAAAATGCCAAATCATATTGCTGGATGAAGGTAGGCTCTATTTCAAGTTTAACTGATAAAGCTGAATTCAATTCCCGATATCTGAAACTATTCAATTTTTGTGTAAGTATTTGTTTCAATTCCCTCCACAATTTCATTTTATTCCTTAGATCATGCAAAACAGATAAATTCACACTAATCCTCATTTACTTACATTCAAAAATTGACTCCCAGATTCTTCATATTAAATTACTTAAGGAGAGTTTAACTTAATTTTCTTTCTACATTGACACTTTTATTTTGGAAGCTGATATTCTATTCTTTTTTATTATTTATTTTTTAACTTTAAAATATTGTATTGGTTTTGCCATACATCAACATGAATCTGCCACAGGTATACATGTGTTCCCCATCCTGAACCCTCTTCCCTCCTCCCTCCCAGTACCATCCCTCTGGGTCATCCCAATGCACCAGCCCCAAGCATCCAGTATCGTGCATCGAACCTGGACTGGCGACTCATTTCATATATATTATACATGTTTCAATGCCATTCTCCCAAATCATCCCATCCTCTCCCTCTCCCACAGAGTCCAAAAGACTGTTCTATACATCAGTGTCTCTTTTGCTGTCTCATATACAAGGTTATTGTTACCATCTTTCTAAATTCCATATATATGTGTTAGTATACTGTATTGGTGTTTTTCTTTCTGGCTTACTTCACTCTGTATAATAGGCTCCAGTTTCATCCACCTCATTAGAACTGATTCAAATGTATTCTTTTTAATGGCTGAGCAATACTCCATTGTGTATATGTACCACTTCTTTCTTATCCATTCATCTGCTGATGGACATCTAGGTTGCTTCCTTGTCCTGGCTATTGTAAACAGTGCTGAGATGAACATTGGGGTACACGTGTCTCTTTCCCTTCTGGTTTTCTCAGTGTGTATGCCCAGAACTGGAATTGCTGGGTCATAAGGCAGCTCTATTTCCAGTTTTTTAAGGAATCTCCACACTGTTCTCCATAGTGGCTGTACTAGTTTGCATTCTCACCAACAGTGTAAGAGGGTACCATTTTCTCCACACCCTCTCCAGCATTTATTGCTTGTAGACTTTTGGATTGCAGCCATTCTGACTGGCATGAAATGGTACTTCATAGTGGTTTTGATTTGCATTTCTCTGATAATGAGTGGTGTTGAGCATCTTTTCATGTGTTTATTAGCCATCTGTATGTCTTCTTTGGAGAAATGTCTATTTAGTTCTTTGGCCCATTTTTTGATTGGGTCATTTATTTTTCTGGAATTGAGCTGTAGGAGTTGCTTGTATATTTTTGAGATTAGTTGTTTGTCAGTTGCTTCATTTGCTATTATTTTCTCCCATTCTGAAGGCTGTCTTTTCACCTTGCTTATAGTTTCCTTTGTTTTGCAGAAGCTTTTAAGTTTAATTAGGTCCCATTTGTTTATTTTGGAAGCTGATATATTTGGAAGCTGATATTCTAGAAACAAAAGGTTCAGATGATCTAAGCTCTAGTGGACTTTTTTTTGTTGACCTATAGGCAACAACCTCTGAATACAGAATATTTCAAAATGTACTGGTTTTGTGTTTAGTGTTTTGTGTTTACTCCTTCCCCTCAAAAAATTGTTTAATTGAAACATATGAAACTAATATTTTATCAAAATAATACAAGTGTTTTGAATATTGTAGCAAAATTTATTTTTCACCTAAACCTATTAAATCAAGTTATATTTTTTCTTAAAATTAAGCATATTCTAAGTTTACTCAAAAATTACTTGAGATACCCTATCTGCTATGATAACATTCAAATAAATATTCAACAAACAATTTTTGAATTTTTGAATTTTGAATTTTGAATTATAGTTTGTATTATTACTGTGTCACATTTGACAGGTTTAAATTTCATCAAAAGCATTCATTTTTATGTTAAGCTAGTACTGTTTTTAAAGTGTGTGATTTTAAACATCTTCAATTTTATTTTCTGTTTATTTTTCCTCAAATTTTAGTTTTTAACTTTTTATTAGTCAATTCTTGTGGTTTTCAGATTTAGAAGTCTTTATATACCAGTCATTTTCTCATTTATAACAAATTTTATTGAAAACAGTTATAAGAAAAAAAACCCTTCTCATTTCTTTCTAACATTATCTTTCAGAATGGCAAATAACCCTTATGTAGTAAATGATTTAAGAGGTCAGCTAGTATTGGTTTATGTATCACTGATCCTGTTCACAATACCAGGCCTCTTGTTGTTCACGCTGTTTGCATGCTTTGCTGAACCCAGGGTAGGCAAGGCTTGAGCTAAGAGGCTGGAAGGAAACTTAAGGAGCCATAGGAACTGCAGACACGTTTATTCTCTCCTTGTTGGCACAGCAGCTGTAACAGTAGACATGCTCTATTTTCTCCTCTCACAGCTGACCCAATGGACATAGCCATGATGCAGCAATAATGCTCCTGCTTTTTAGGTGGAGCTCATAAATCTCAGGGTCGGACATGACTGAAGTGATTTAGAAGCAGCAGCATAATCCCTACATACAGCACAAAGTAGCTCATGACCAAGTGAGTACCTTGTGAAGTGCATGCGCATTGCTATAAATGAGCTCAGCTCTTATATAGTCATTATTTACAAAATGTAGGCAAGAGTGCGAGGCCGTGGGGTGAGAGAGTCTGGCCACACCATCTTGGCTAATTTGCTTTCTCCTCACAGTTTACTTCGTAGATAAATGGAAACATAAGCATTCTTGTTTCAAAGCAGATGTGGTAGATCAAAAATCAGCACTGAAATAACCAGGATTAGGGTATTATGGTAGACTCTTCAAGTTGCATGCAGTTGTATTATTAAGGACTCTTGAGACAGAATTATTGGTAAAATGGGTCATCTTAGAGATATCGTATATGCAGAAAGCAATTCTCTAATTTGAGGTGAATGTTATTTAATGTCACTGTACTAAGGTGTCCCTCAGTTTTGTGCTTCTAGCATAAATCAAAACTAATTCTCCAAATAACTAATGAAATCAAACTACTCCCCAGCTGCCCATTCACTAGACAAAGAACTTCCTTTACAAACTATGTGTCTACTATCTAATCCATACCTCCTCAGTTTGCTTTACTGTTAAGCTTAAATCTTCGTTCTTGCCTCTATGTTATATCATTTTGACGGTAACATGACTCAGCATGTTTTTAATTACTCATATTTAAAAAAAAAACAAAAAAAACCTAGAGATAACCTAAAAGTGACACCTAGTAGTAAAAGCATATCTAACACCCCCTAGGTCTTGGTTCATAATATCATTCTCCAATATATAGTACCATAGCTTCTTAGAGAAATGACTGCATCTTGGTTCAGGGATGGAAATATAAAATATGAGTATGGATTATGTTCTAGTTCCAGAAAACTAGGAAGTATTGAGAACCAAAAACAAAACATATTGATGAGAGTATGTCAAAGGGGCAAAAAGCCAAGTGAAAGAGCTCATAGTAATCAAAGTTGTACAAATTTGATCAAAAATTAAATAAAGTAGCACTTGATAATAACACAAATTATGAAATGAATATCCATGACTTCAAGCTGATGGA
>NW_011494829.1:1517192-1519333 GCF_000754665.1 Bison bison bison
TTTGAATATGCTATCTAGGTTGGTCATAACTTTCCTTCCAAGGAGTAAGCGTCTTTTAATTTCATGGCTGCAGTCACCATCTGCAGTGATTTTGGAGCCCAGAAAAATAAAGTCTGACACTGTTTCCACTGTTTCCCCATCTATTTCCCATGAAGTGGTGGGACCGGATGCCATGATCTTCGTTTTCTGAATGTTGAGCTTTAAGCCAACTTTTTCACTCTCCACTTTCACTTTCATCAAGAGGCTTTTGAGTTCCTCTTCACTTTCTGCCATAAGGGTGGTGTCATCTGCATATCTGAGGTTATTGATATTTCTCCCGGCAATCTTGATTCCAGTTTGTGTTTCTTCCAGTCCAGCGTTTCTCTTGATGTACTCTGCATATAAGTTAAATAAGGCAGCATAATAATATGCTTGCCTGATATGATATGGTGAAAATGGCATTTTTATGTCTGTGATCCAAACTCCATAGTCTTTATATTATTATGAAACAAAAAAAAGATCATACAAACTGGAATAGAGTTGACTCCTAATAAGTATCTGATCATCACTTTTCAAAACTGGCAAAGACACCAGAAAAAAGGAAAATATGAGAACACTGTCACAAATAAGATGAGTTTGAGAAGACTTGAGAACTAAATAGAAGGAATCCTGGATGATATCCTGGGGCAGTAAAAGAAAACTAGGTAAGAACAAAGGATATCTGAATAAACTATGGACTTTAGTTGATGATCATATGTCACTATTGGTTAAAGAATATTAACAAATGTAATATACTAATGTAAAATACTAATATCAGTGAAGATTTTGTACAGGATATAAGAGAACTCCACATATTCTCATTTTTTTTTCTGTAAATCTAAAACTGTTGCAAAAACTAACATATATTAAAAATACAAAGCATTTCTATTGCTAAATATTGTCCCTATGCTTCAAATCATAAGTTGTGTAACCGCAACTTTAGAGTCACATGTTCAAGACACAACTCCTGGCCCAATGCTCCATTCACAGAGTGGAATTAGCAGAAGTCATTTTATAGATTCTGTTGTGCAGTAAGAATTTTAACAGTGACACAAGTTGCTTCAAATGTCTATTCTCATTTCCTGAAGAATATTTACACAGTGCTTGTCTACGAGCCATTTAACTTGCAGATAGTAAGTTCTGAAAGCCTCCTGTAGGAGATTTACCAAAGTATTCCTTTTAAATTCCCTTATTTTAGACTTCTACTCAAGAGTATGATGTAGTTGGCTGAGACAAACACTCCTGATGAAACTGGAAAAAAAAATCTTGATAAATTACATACATCCATTATTTTTTTTCTTTATTTTATAGATTTTATTTCTAAGAGTGGTTTTAGTTTTAGGTTTGCAGAGAAACTGGACAAAAATAGAGAAAGTCTTATATGCTCTCCCATCTGCCCATAAACTCATTGCTGACCCAAGATTATTTGGGTTTTCCCCTCTGTTACCTTCCAGAAGTTTTAAAATTTGCATTTTAAATTTACAATTCATTTTGAATTAATTTCTATAAAAGACAAAAGATCAGTATCCAGATTTTTTTTTTGTCATGTGATCTCCAGATGTTCTAGTACCATTATTGAAAAAAAATTATACTTTTGCCATTTGGTTGTATTTGTTCTTTTCTCAAAAATTAGCCAGCTATAAACACGTGGTTCTATTTCTGGGCTCTCTTTTCTGTTCCATTGATCTGTCTGTTCTTTCCCTAAGAATAGACAATCTTGATTACTATAGCTTTATAGTAAGCCTTGAAGTTGGGTGGTATCAGTTCTTTGATTTTGTTCTTTTTAAATATCGTGATGACTATTCTAGGTCTTTGGATTTCCATACAAACTTTAGAATCTGTCTGTCAATATACATAAACTTGATGGGATATTTGGATTGTGTTGATTTTATAGATAAATTTAACATCCTAACAACCATATGTATTTCTATTCATGAACATGAAATATATCTACATTCATTTCATTAGAGCTTTGTAGTTTTCCTTATATGTATCTTATACATATTCTGCTAGAGTTATACACATATTTTTTTCATTTTTATGGTCATAATGTAAATAGATAGCTATTTTTAATTTCTAAGTTTTGATTGCTCGTATCAATACATAGGAAAGTGACTGACTTT
>NW_011494829.1:1519961-1526891 GCF_000754665.1 Bison bison bison
CCACAGAAGCACAGTGGGTCTCTCCTTTAAGACATAAATCAGGTTGTGAAAGTGTGCAGGATGAAGCTAAAGAGTTAAACTCAAAATCTGTGAGGGATGGAATAGAGTCTTCCATAACCTGTTAGCTCTGAGGAATCAGATACCCACTGTGCAGTTAATCAAAAGACTAAAAGGAACCTACTCTTAAATGTGAACCCAGTAATCTCTCACAGAAGCAACACTTGCAGATAATAAATCCACTTTAGATTAAGTGCTAAAATCAAGAACCAGAAGATCCTATGAGTGAACAGAAACAAGTGAGCTATGGTTGGCATGAATTTCCAATTTTTATGACTTTTAGCCTCAGGCAGGCTGCTGACAGTGCTATTTAGATGGCTAAATCTTCAAAAGAAAATGTGAAGTCTTTCTAGCATGAAGAAGAAAGCACTGTTTTAAACAACTACAGGGCTGAACAATGCAAGAGAAATCCAAGAAAGGTTAGCAACAAAGGAAAACCTCCAATCTGTGTCTCAACAGTGTGCAAATATCTGGATCACCCTTGAGCCACATAGACATGGGACAGAAATGGAACAGCTAAGGATTGGAGAACTGGACTTAGATTTGAGCCTCCCTATAAACTGGCTTCTTGTTTGACTTGAATCAAGTAATGGCTTGCTAAAAACAACAACAACAACAAATGTTTGATATTTTGATGCTACTTACAACCTGTCTTAATATTTTTGGCTTCAGTTAGGATGCTACCTTTTGGTTATATTTTAAGTTTTGAAGGATAAATTATTGTGAAAAAATACATAATATTATTCTGAAATCAAGACATACACAAGAATAGTTAAAGCATTATATAGTTTGCCACTATGTATTAAGCTACAAAAGATGTAAATTCAAATGAATATCACTTACACTGATGTATTTATATGTTTAGAAGTTTTGTCACTATAGTATTAATATTTGTTTCTTTGGGCTATTTTGCTGCACCGGAGGCAATTTTGCCTACCATTTCTTTAGGGACTGCCAACTTTCATTAGGAAAACACAGGAAGCACATTAAAATACAATCTGAGACATTGAGATGCATATAGCATTCAACTTCACATACAAATAAGTTCACTGTTTGAAGTATTGTATGCAGTCTGTGAAACAAACCCATGAATTTTTATGATCTCTGTTTCACACAATTCTTGGCCACTCTTAATATTATCTATCTATCCACCTACCTATACATCTTATACAGTTACAAGGAGAGAATACCCATCATGAGGATCAGTGAAGTGAATAGCACACTTAAAATTTACACAGCTTGTGATTAGAACAATTTTCTACAAAATCATTTCTACATCCATGTATTTAATTTTCTTTCCTCCTACCCTACCTGTATATTCCAGTTCCTGGTCCTATAGATTACATTTGCTTAATTGCTCAGTAGTGTCCAAATCTTTATGACTGTTTGGTCTGTAGCCTGCCAGATTACTCTATCCATGAGATTTTTTCATGCAAGAATACTGGAGTAGGTTGCTATTTCCTCCTCCAAGAAATCTTTCTGAACCAGTGTTGGAATCCACATCTCCTGTCTCCTGCATTTCAAGCAGATTCTTTATGAGTTGAGCTATCTAGGAAGTCTCAAAGATTACATTTGCATAATGTAAATTTTGTTTGCATAATCTGTATTTCTTTGGCCTCTTATCACAATGCTGAGTAAGTCAGCACCTTGGAGGACAGTTCCCAAAATGGGGATGGCTAGCCATATATTGCAAATTCCAGAAAAGTTTCCTACTGAACCAAAAGTGAAAGATTTCCTGCCTCAGTGCTTCCTCAGTGAGACCCAAAAAGTTTCCATACTTAACCCAATATTACCTAATATGAAAGAAAAAAAGACAGATGATAAGGTAAAACATTAAGGTGCAGCAGTCTTTAACATTTGCATTTAAAATACTGGTTTGGCAAATTTTACAAAAATATATAGTTTATTTGCAAATACCCAGTGATCTTTCTGAGGTTTGAAAGAAGTCCGTGCAAGTGAAAGACCCAAAATTTGAGTTTTATCAGCTTCATTGAAAATTCACTGTTACATATTGTTTATGTAGCATGGTCAGAAATTTGTGAATTACTAGTTGAAATCCCTAATGAAGATATCAGTAGAATAAAAAGTCCAGCACTTATATACATATCTTGAAGTAGACCCAGGGACTTAGCAGAGTCAAAACATACATTTTTCCTCATTGATCTATGGCAAACAAACAGATTAGAATTCTTAAAATTGTACCTGTTTGGAAATTATTAATCTGTGAATAGTAAAACTAGATTTACAGTATTTTCAAGTCTATTTTTATTTCAATCATTTTGAAGAGGAAGCAAATGATTTGGGAAGTTAAAATTGTTCCCAAAAAACTCATTAATTAAAACTATCTTTAAATTGTATCTCTTTTTTTTTTTTGGCATTGGTTAAGGAAAAAGGATAAGGTTACTTTGCCTAGTAACCAAGATTTCTCCTAAGCACTCTAACATCTATTCAACTAATGCCTTTTATATTTTTTTAAACTTCAGCCAGATTTATGTGTACCATGTAAACTTGCGTATACCAGTAAATATGTGTACCATGTATTTGCCATCATCCATGTTCTTTTTTTCTTTCCAGAGTATTTTACTCTCCCCTGTGAATAACTCCTACCCTCAAGAACCAACACTTCAGTAAATCATTCTATCCATCCTCAAGCTTCACGTGATGTAATGAATCTTTTTTTTTTTTTAATGGCAATGAGCTTATGCCTTTCACAAGAATTTCATCTTTCCTATTAGTTGCAAACTCATAAAGATAAAAGACTACATATTTTTATTTTTATATCTAGATAGTTATTTGGTCCACAACAAACAAAATTATACTATGTGTATTAACAAAAATGACATTGTTATTAAAAGAAATAACTTGGACCCACAAAAATGACACTTTTATTAAGAAAAAGAACTAACTTTGACTCTCTGTGTATCGTCTATGGGCCACCTTTGCTCTAGATCCCATGGAGTCTTCTCACGTTTCTCCTATTTCGCTAATTAAATGTCTTAGTTTACATCTTTAAAGATTATCTTGTTATGAGAAAAACACACATAATGAACAATATTGTGTGCACTGTACACATTTATTTCCCTTTATTTTTATGTTTAGCCTCAATATAGTGATCTAGTTGTTTTTTTTTTTTTTTGAGTCAGTACAAAATAACAAGATAAAGAATCCTTATTTATAGTAGTTACCTTGCACAGTATAAATGGAATGTTCCCTTAACTCATAAATCATTAAGTACCAAAGGAATGTGAGAGAATGATATACAAAGTCCATCATTAATAGAATAAGGGGAGTTGCAAGAAGGCTAAAGAGAACTCCTACAGATCTCAGAGATACCTGACAAAAAGTTATCCAAAGAGGCAGCTCACTTGGAAAGGAAAATAACCATCTTGTTTGAAGAAATGGGACTATGGTCTGAGAGTTGATGTGGGCTTTCCTGGACAAATTTGCCATGACAAAGGAGTTGAAAAAGTTAGGATGAAAGAGAAATCCCTTGGATATACCATATTTGTAGGAAGCTGTCTGTTGCTGAGTATGATGAAAGAATGAATTATGAGTAGTCCTATATCAGAGGATATCTGAAGGCAGTGAGTGATAAAGCTAACACATATAGCTTGGATCATAAATAATTTCACTGAGAACTAAAGGAAATTTCTTATTCTTAGAAAATCATTTAATAAACTTTACTAGCATGAAATTATTGAATTAAAAAAATAAATGGCCTGTTACAACTCTGTATCAGGTACTTTCATCTTGTTTGCCTCTGTGTTTGTTTTTCAGCAGTTAGTCGCATGACCACCAGTATTTTGTTTTACCTTTTAAGTGGTCCTTCTGACATTTAAACACCATCACTCCACTACTATTAAATATTTTGTGAAAAATAAATTAAATAATCATTGTTAATGCTTAGTACTTAAGCTAAGAAAATTTTTAATATTTCTATTTCACTATTGCTAGTAGAAATAGTAGTATTATATCAATATAAGTCCAGTTAATAATATAAGTACTAAATAAGTTTAATCAATAAATATATTTCCTTAAATTATAAAATCACAAGCATTTAAAGTAAATCTCAGATTTGTATGTGGCAGGAATTAGGAAAACTATCTGTCTTAGACTATGATTTAGTTATGAGAAGGTAATCATTAGGTAAATTGAAAAATTAAGTAAGCCACTTACTTTATTCAAATGACTCAAGCTAAAATATTTAACTCATTATGCTTGATTTTAAATAGCTTTAGATTGCTAGCTGACTTTTGTTCACCACTTGCCCCATGTTGAAACAAAATGTAACAATTTATAGATTATTCTTTTGCATTTTGGTACTTTCACTAGCAGAGGTGAGTTAGAACTAATTAGATTTATTTATTTATTTATTTTAACTCTCAAGGAATTGATACTTTCAAACTGTGGTGCTAGAGAAGACTTTTGACTGGGTTGATTTAAGCAAATCATTCCTGAATATTCATTGGAAGGACTGATGCTGAAGCTGAAGTTCCAATACCCTGGCCACCTGGTGTGAAAAACCAATTCATTGTAAAAGACCCTGATGTTGGGAAACATTGAGGGCAGGAGGAGAAGGGGGTGACAAAGGATGAGATAGTTTGATAGCATCATCAACTCAATGGACATGAGTTTGAGCAAACTCTGGGAGAGATCGAAGGACAGAGAAGCCCGGCATGCTGCAGTCCATGGGGGTTGCAAAGACTGAGTGACTGAACAACAACAAAGAAATATTTAAGTTTTATAGAGCAATCACTTAATTCTAACCATGTTCAGACATTTTAGAGATATATCCTCATTTGGAAAAATACAACTGAATAAGAGAGAACATCTGATGTAGGTAATACCTAGTATGTCAATACTGATAGCATTTGCTGAGCTTAGTAGGTAACCCTTTCAGGAAACAAAGCACAAGGCAATTCTTTCATATCCTACTAAATGCAAACTTGGTTTTGATCCTTTGGAGTAGTGGAAGTGAAAATTGTCTTTACATTCACTACAGGCTCTTGTTTGCTGGAGAAATAATACTACAGCAGAGCCAATTGTAAATGCACAATGAAAAGCATTTTGAATAAGCAAAATTCTACTATGCTTGAAATGTTTGAAATGTGGTCACTATGAGAACATGTGTTAACAGGTGTGTGGCTGATGACTGACATTAAATTAATAGTTCTCACACATAATGGAAAGCAAATAAGGTACAGTAAATGA
The DNA here is from genome assembly GCF_000754665.1 of Bison bison bison. Classification (NCBI taxonomy): domain Eukaryota; kingdom Metazoa; phylum Chordata; class Mammalia; order Artiodactyla; family Bovidae; genus Bison; species Bison bison. The sequence continues at coordinate 1,525,230 of NW_011494829.1, forward strand.
GCTTGTGTCCAGTTAAAATGTTAAGGGAAATGCATGCAGACTCAGTAGGTCAGTACAGGGTGTGTATGTGTGTTTATCGGTAGTGATGTTTCCTAACAAAAAGCTCTGGAAATTTTAATCAGTACACAGGGTATGGCATGAAGAAATTCATAATCTAAAATAAAGGTTGCCTTCTAATAATGAAATGTGCACAAATGAGCACTGAGTAAATGAGATTAGTAAATCTCTCTAAAGTAACTAAAACTAAATGATTATCTATAAATTACTGACTAAAATGGATTTTGATAGCCTTATTCTAATCAAGGTTCCTAGAGTATAGTTCTTATCACAGGATCATTTTAGTAACTTAGTCAAGTATATTTTTTCTGTATGTGCTATATATTTCCTGTCTGCTTCATCAAACTCATTCTCCATGCCTCTCTCCCATACTTTGTGCTGAGAGAGACTGATTTTAGGAAGCGCATCAAAAAAATGCAGAACTCTCTGCTCTTGGCATCTGATACATCTAACAAGAGGTATAAACAAGAAGTCAGCAAACAGAGTGGAGTTATTCTTGGGATATTTCCTCTAAATTCATCATCCTTGCAAATTTGCTGCAGAGTGGCTGTTTTAAGTTTTTGTTGTTGTTTTAATGAAGGCTATAACTAAACTTCCCAGATTCTGATAACTAGGCATAGGAGTGGATTCCCTTATTACAAGCTTAAGCTCCTTTACTATTCCTTATTGGCTTTCTCTTACCCACATCTGCACCATTTAAAAAATTTCCTTTATTAAATTATGCTCAAAGTACAAAGTGTCATTTACTTCTTGATGAATATATTAAAAAAAAAAGAAAAAAAAAAACTTTCCCTTGTCAGGGAACTAAAATTTCACATGCCACGAGGCATGGTCAGGAAAAAAAAAAAATTGTTTGTATGAATGAAATAAGTATTCACAAGACTTAAACTTAAAATTGCTGAGAAAAAAATAACTGGGTCAATAGATGTCTCCTCCTCTTTAGGTGACGTCTTTTTTTGTCAATTGTTTAAGATGGTCCAGTCATGTTTCCCTAGAGGATAGCTTTATCGAGTGGTCACTGTTGGCATTGGTAATGTCACTGAATAGTTTGCTAGTGTTTATTCTTTTAGAGTACAACTCATATTAATATAAATGCCAATGTAGGTTTTTAATTACAGAATTCTTAGTCCACAGTCCAGAGAGGAGTACTGGACTTAAATAGTTAATAATCAAACCTTATTAGTTACGTTTTAACTCAACTTATGTCACCCTATAAAAGACCAACTAGACAGACATGCTCCCTCAGTGTCATGTCTTTGAACTCTAATTGCCTTCGAACTAAAAACATGCTTAAACATTCATTATTTTCCAAAACTTCTTTTTCTGTAAAGATAGCAACCTAACTTTCCATAGCAAAGGTAACTTATTGGTTTATGCAAGCAAGTCAGCTTCTGCAATTGTGCTGATTTAAATAAATAACTAGACTGAAAAACAAGCAACAAAAGTAGAGTTACCATATGATCCTGCAATTCTACTCCTATATATATGTGTATCTGAATCATTTTGTTGTAAACCAAAAACTAATATACAATATCGCAAACTAAATATACTTCAATAAAAATAGTAAAATAAATGAATAATACACTTCCAATAAGGAGTATAATA
>NW_011494830.1:0-1941 GCF_000754665.1 Bison bison bison
TGAGTCCTGGGTGTTCATTGGAAGGACTGATGTTGAAGCTGAAACTCCAATACTTTGGCCACCTGATGCAAAGAGCTGACTCATTGGAAAAGACCCTGATGCTGGGAAAGATTGAGGGCAGGAGGAGAAGGGGATGACAGAGGATGAGATGGTTGGATGGCATCCCCGACTCAATGGACATGGGTTTGGGTGAATTCTGGGAGTTGGTGATAGACGGGGAGGCCTGCGTGCTGGGGTTCATAGGGTTACAAGGAGTCGGAAACGACTGAGTGACTGTACTGAACTGAACTGAACACTATTTCTAATACTTAAAGCACTAGTTATTAGGTTGCAATATGACAATTCTAAAAATGAACTATGAGGCAACTAGGTGCTCTGATTCTTCAGGAAAACTCGCTAAAATCTGAACTCACATTGCCCAGGAAACTCTAATATTGTTTCTACTGTCTAATAGGAGTAAAAGTCAGAATATTTGGGAGGAGGATGATAAAGTGAGATATCCAGTACAAATGTAATTTTCACCATATTAAGATATTTTTCTCCATTTGAAAGATTAAAAATGATTATACCCATAGGCCCTATAGTCCAGGCCAATACCCTTTTTATATAGGCCTTAAAATGCCCACCCGCATCCACAGATACAATCAAAATGAAATCCACCAAATGTCATGTCATCCTTACTTGTTTGTCAGCATGAGCGTAAACAACCTCTCTGCTTACCCATTCATTTCTGAGCACTCATTCCCGTCTGTCTAACTCACCATGGTAGCTGATTAGTCTCCTCTCCCCAGCCTCTTCCCCCACTTTGTTCTCTGGATTGTCTGCTCATCAAATACCATATATTCTCAAACTCATTTCTGAATTTTCCCTTCACATATTCCTTCAGTGAAATAGTTTTCCTCTTTGATATAACATTCCCTGCAGTCCTTTCAATAAGAAGCTACTTTTTCACACGCCATGTATCATACACTTGAGACCAGGACTGGTATCCTCTTTGCTCTCCATTGTTTCTTCCAGATCACTATTTCTTCTGTCATGGAAGTTCTCAACATTTAGCTTTTTAGCTTCATACTGCTCTATTATTTTAAATGATTGTCAACCAAAGTCTCAGGCATTACTCCCTTCATTATAGACTTTTCCTGGTAGTCCATGGAACTTAACTTCAACTTTATTCTATGTTACTTCAGTACTCTTTGTGTATCTCAGCTTGCTCCTTAACATATTCAACTCCAAAGACTTTTCCTTTACTTTACCTTATCATTGTCACACTCTGCATACCGACATTATCATAAACTCTCTTGAATCACTAATTTAAACTTCCTACTATAATATGTTCTCAACATCAAAAAAGTCAAATATAGTGATCTTGCAGATCTTGCTATCTGATTTTCAGTAGGCTATTTGACGTCTGTTCATCACATGTTAAATAAACATAATTGTTCTTTTAATATAGATATTATGTTCTTTTAATATAGATATAATTTTAATCTATATTAAATCTATATTAAAAGATATAATTAAATCTATATTAAAAGATATAATCTTTTAATATAGATACGTTCTTTTAATATAGATATAAGGAATAAGTTAGTTAATTCTTATAAAATGCTTCAAACAGGGACTTCTCTCATGGCTCAATGGTAAAGAATTTACCAGCCAATGCAGGAGACATGGGTTCAATGTCTGGTCCAAGAAGATCCCACACTCTGCAAAGGAACTAAGGCCACATGCCACAGCTGTTAAGCCTGTTCCCTAGAGCCTGGGAGCCACAACTGCTGAGCCCACGCAGCATGACAACTGTAGCCCATGCACCCTAGAGCCCATGCTCCACAATAGAAGTCACTGCAACGAGAAGCCCATACACCGCAACAAGAGAGTAGCCCCTGTTCCCAGTGACTAGAGAAAAGTCCACGCAGCAACAAAGACTCACCATAGCCAAAA
>NW_011494830.1:2794-4554 GCF_000754665.1 Bison bison bison
ATAAAATGATACTACTCTGTTGAAAAGAGTTTGCCAGTCACTCAAACAATTCAACAGTTACCATAAGACCCAGAAATTCCACCCCCAGATATAAACTCAAGAGAAACAAAATCAAATCAACATAAAAATTTGTATGTAACTGTTATAGCAGAATTACTCATAGTAGCCAAAGGTGGAAACAACCCAAATGTCTATCAATGAATAAATAAAGGAGCAAAATGTGTTATGAAAATACAGTGGAGTGCTATCTAGGCATAAGAATAAAACATTAATACATACATGTACATCATAAATGAACTTTGAAAATGTTATGCTAAATGAAAAAAAAAAGCTAGTAGCAATAGATCACATATGATTTCATTTGTATGAGATGTTCAGAACTTGGATTTCTATTAAGATGTTTATTGGCGGCTGCCTATGGCTGGGTGAGGGAGGTAGTGTGAGGTCAGTGCTAACCATACAGGGTTTCTTTTGGGCATAGTAAAATGCTCTCAAATTACCTCTGGTGATGATTGTACATATCTGTGAATATACTAAAAACAGCTGAGTTGCATGTTTTAAACTGGTAAATTATAAAGTGAATTCTATCTCAAAACTGCTAAAAATATATCTAAAATATGTTTCTTTCTATCCATAGCACAGTCCAATCCACTATCCTATTTTATTTCATACTGTAATAACCTAGTATTTTTTAACTTATATTCTTGACTATTCCAAAGATCTTTCTACACAGCATTCAGAGTGCATGTTAAATAAATGTTAATTAAATCCCATCACATGAATGCTTAAAAACATTTCAGTGACTGTCACATCCGGGATGGAAAGCAATCTTCATAAAAAAAACATGAAGACCACATACGATCTTACTTCTACCTAACTTTCCAAAGTCATATGAAATCAAGCTTGCATTTTGCCCTATACACGTTGGCAGTCACATTCTAAATCTCTGAGCACAGCACACTCTTCTATCCTCCCACTTGCCTCTTTAACCAGGACCCTTTCTTATTCATCTTACTTTATTTCAATTCCTCAGATACGGCTGCCCTGACCACAAAATTTGAATTGGTCTCCCATTAAATTATCCCTTTAATATCTTGAAAAATAGCCTAATTTGTGGACCTTTTTACATTTGATCTAACTTTTAAATGTCTACACCATTAATTGATAGAAGCAACCTGCTTAGAATTTATTCCCATACCATACCTTTAAAATTGGGGGAGTGGAGGAAAGAGAAAAAAGAATGAAAAAGAAAGAAGAGATATGAAGGGAAGAAGGAGGGGGAGAATTTATGAAAAAGAAAAGAAAGCAATTTAACAAAATAGTAATTAACAAACATATAAGAGAGAGTTTTTAATAAATGTAGGTTCATTATGCTATACTTCCAATTTTTCACTGTCTGGATAATTGAAAAATAAGAGATTGGAGAAATGAATTCTTATACACATAATTCAAAAGATATAAGCTCTAATATAAAAGGACACTGTTCATTTTAAAGTTACTAAAATAATGTCTGGCTTTTAACAGTCCTCAAAAGTAGTTGCTGAATAACTAAATGCACACTGCTCAAATTCTGTTACTTAATGATTGATGTGAATCAGTTTTCCTTAGAGTGTAGAACCAAGAGATTTTTGTTCTTCTTGAATGGCGTGCTTCCCTAAATCAAGTTATAAAAATCAAATTTGACATCTTGACTTCAACTTACCTTAACTATAGGGTTTAAAGTGAAATATAATCAAATTCAGAATTGGTATTAACTCATT